>NC_081406.1:280823019-280958019 GCF_030272615.1 Cryptomeria japonica | reverse complement strand
TGTGATTGTTGTGGCTCATCCTCCTCCTCTCCTCCTAGCGGTCTTGTGTCTCCCTTTGGCGTGTCCACAAGAAAGATAGGGGTAGGGCCCTCAACACCCCACCAATTAGTGAATCTCTTGGTCACTCCAACATCATCGTCACTCTTAGGAGGGCTCTCCTAGGTATCTCCTATGGTGGGTCGTGGATGATCCTAGAGCCAAACCGTGCTCCTCGCCAACTTGATGTATGTAGACACAATTGGGGGCACAGTCTACACCTATTTGAACTGTTGCATACAACATCACCAGTAGTATGAGATGACAATGTGATCCTATTGCCTAGCAAGAAATCAATCCTGTTGCATTTGAGGTAGCTATGTGTCGTCTATCACCCACGTCACCATCTCTCAATACGGCTATCATATCATGTCTTTGATCCTGAACCGATAGACCACTACCCTCCAATGTATTAGATCTCTCATCCTCGACTCGCCTTGTCCCAATGGATAAGCATGGGCTAGTGGCATGTCTAGGGGTATCGAGCATGGGAACCCGATAGGCCTCATGTAGGTGATATGCTTGAACGCCCACACCTATAGTAATGTGCATAATGTGACACTATGGTACTCGACTGAAGCTATTATGGTTCCAAATAGACCTTTTGTACAACGTGTTAGTGACAGGTTAGTCAATCACAGTCGTTAATTGCAAAATCAACGGTGTAAAATGCACAACTAACACATGTGTTAATCAATCCGTACTATCTTTTTGGAACCAAAATAGACGCATCCATGATACTCATAGTGGATGTGCCTATTGAACTCATGATATAAATGTGCAACCATACTGCGCCCCCACGTGAGCACACTACCATCCTCGTCCATCTTTGTAATACATGGAATGAGTCACATTGGAAAGATGTAAGCACCACTTGTTAGTGGCTACTCTAAGGGCCACGATTGTGATCATAATCCATCGGATCAGTGGTATGGGCCTCCTGCCCTTCTCACAGGTAAATGTGGCTAATCATGTCAATAACTTGAAACGTCCACCAATTGTGTCCCTCCTGCAGCTCTCATGTTGACTATACTGATAATGCTACTCATTGACCTCATATCGGCAAGCAAAGGATCGTATATACATCAAGAATAGTGGCAGTCATCTCCCCTATCAGGAGATGGAAAGACATGGTATCTGCGTCCCATCTCTCCATCAATGCTCGTAACATGGTCCCATGAAATATAAACTTTGGCAATTGATAAATCCACCAAAGTCTCACTTAGCATAATCGCATGCGGTCAAATGCTACTACCTCTTCCATGCGGTCACGCAACAAGCTCCATAAACACTCACTAGTATGCCCACGAACCTCCAAAAGACCCTGAATCAAAAATATATCTATAAATGCTTTCTTCTACATCAAATAAATGAAAAGTATTATACTCTATCATATCCATTGAGTCTTCAGGATGCTAGCGCACCTAAAAGATGTCAGCGCGACTGATGCCTTGAACAACAACGTCTGAGGGATGTTAGCGTGGGGCTTCGACACCAACACGTATTTCGTCTAAGATGAATGCATAGGTCCGAGATGCATGTGCGAAAATCGGACGTGTGTGCTACCCCAATTTTTCAAAAGCTTCTAAAATGCCTAAAAATCAACAAAAAGCTTTGGAATGAAGCTTACCTCATTCGGTTGGTCACTTGACTCCACCGCAATTTGCAGCTCCTCAACCCTAGTTGGCCAAAGGTATCGTCTATGAGGCATTTTCACTGAGGCTCTATATAAATCTTAGGAAAATCCTTGTGCTCAATAGTAATAATGACCCTTTTAGGGGGCTACCTCTTGAGTATATAGCCGGATTTTCGTCCAAAATTTGTTCAAATTTTTTGTGGTGGTTCAGGATCGTTCTCGGGGGCATATATTTCTCCTCTATCAATTTTTAATTTTGACTTCTACAAATTTCTCTTGAGCATTCTTCTTGTCGAAGTAATTTCTTTATTTTCTTTGCTAACAAATTTAATTCTTTCAATACTTGGATTTTCACATTGGACATTGTAGTTTTCATTGAGTGTTGGGGGCATGGTTCGTATTTTCCAGGTTGACCTCTATTGCCTCTACAATATCATTTTTCCTTAAGGCAATTAATGCATTTAATGCACTGCATGATTTTAATGAATTTATCTTTCTAAACTATTTTAGTGCACCTGATCCCTTAAGTTTATCAGTTCATTAAAGTGGGGGCAAAATGTGTGTCATAAATTGCACCTAGTACATTTACTATACTTTTACATTGTTCTCGGTGCATTTATGACAATAATTAATTATCGAGATTTTATCATTCTGACATCATGGATTCTCAAGACGAAGCAGCGCTAGCCACCCTCGAGCTAAATTTGGGGTTATATTGTTTGGATGAAAGTGTGACACATAAACATCCTAAGAATATCTTGGATTCAAATTGGGAAAATTCGCATCAAACCTTTCCCGACGCATGTCCCTTAGCTTGTGTGCATCTAAAACGATCATTCCCACCCATGCAGAACAACATGAGATTTCTCTCTTGGCTCTCTTGCTCTGAGACTTTAAGTGAAGCTCTGTCAAAATACAAACTCAACACTACAACAACTTGGTCTTCTCTCATAATACAACCAGGCTCTCATCTTAAGAGAGGGGTCTTAGTTGTGTAACACTTCTTCCTCTTTCTTATCTATTGTATCTTGATACTATCTTGCTATCAAATCTTTGAATGTATCTATTATCTAGGTGCATTTAATTCATGTATCAGTGTATCTTTAGTGATAGGGGTTTTCCTCCATTAAGCGGGGGTTTTTTTTATCATGTTATCTATATATCTCTTGTAATAGGGGTTTTCCTCCATTAAGCGGGCTTTGTTTCTATTACGTTATCAATTTATCTTTTTATCCAAATCTATTTATCTGGCTATCCATGGAGTTGGAAACACCGAAACGGGGGTTTGACTAAGGCAAGCCCCTGTACAACCCCAACATATTCCCATTATCTGAGTGTGTGTAGGTGATGAACAAGTTTGAAGCGTGGAGCTAAGTTCGAGGGAACATTCTGGTGATTTTCTATCCTCTGGTCATTCTGATGACAATGTTGCATGCAGACGTCCCAACAACACACTGACGTCTTAAATTAGAAACCTTGTCAGATTGATGGTAAAATTCATATTATGTTAATATTAGTTCCTTTATGGTTAATACCACTTTTATCATTTTATATGCTTCTGTAAGTTGGTAATTTGTATATATTAGCATAGCCTTCTTTATATTCTTTTATTGATCCCTATCTCACCAAAGCATCAGTAAAGTGAGGTAGCGAAGGTAGATTTGTTCCTTAAGACCGTGCCATCTTTAGGGTAGCAAATCCCCTCGACATCTTCTAATTCTTTTTTAGGAGTTTGAAAAATAATGTTTTAATCTCCAAAATATCAAGATGGTTTGATGAATATTTTATGAAATGTATAATTTCAAAGGTAGCCTTCACTTTTTATGAATATGTAGAGCTTATTAGGACATATTTGCCTAAAGGAGTGGTTTTCAAAAAAAATGAAGAGTACCTTTCAGATGGAAAATTTGAAGAATCATTTGATGAGTACATCATGAGAAAAAGAAAGGAAAATTTAATTTGGATAAGGTTGCAAATACCAAATATCAAGAACAGATGAAATAAGAAATTCAAGACATCTCTGAGCCAAACAAGAAGGAAGATCAAAAAGCTTGTATCCATCAAGTTGAAGGTAAAAATCTCTTGGTTAAAAATTTACATCCAATTTTCAAATATTATTTATTTAAGTTTAAAATTGATGAAGATAAAGATAAGGAAACCAATTTACAAGAAAAAATAGAACACATAGATGAACAAGTTATCCTCTCAAAAGTTTTAGAAGAAGAATATGATTCTATAAAAGAAGACAGGAAGATTGTTTGAGATAACCTTGAGTTGGAAGCTTGGAGTCACAAAGATGAAAAGATTAAGATTATCTCAACAATATCTCTCATAGAAAAGAGGGATGAACATATTGTTTCTGACACCAAAGTAGCACACTTAAAGTGCGGTGTTATATCTAGAACTTCTAACACCACAATAGAGGTTGATTTCCCAATTGGTAGCTCAAGGTATGATAAAGATTCTCAAATTTCAAAAATACCTCTTTTATTTCTTTGCCATTTTTTTATCAAGGAGAGTATGCGAGAATTGGTGACAAAATAAAGGATACAATGTGCAGTATAAGTCATGTTGATTCCTTGTTTCAATTTTATGGTGTTCTTATATGGGATCCAAGTCATGTTTTGAAGATTAAATTTTTAAAATGCTTCCTTATTAACTTCTCTTCCTATTGCAATTGGTTTCACATGTGGTCTTTAATGAATACTAAGTTCAACATGGTGAAGGGACAATGTCTATAGCTTATGGATCATTCATGGGATCTAGGAATCACTGTTGAAGACAATTTTTTTGGCGATAAACAGAAGGAGATGACCAAATTGAGTTGCTTGAAGCAAGGTCTTGGTAAGAAAAGTCAGAATCATTTGATATTCAAGATTTTGTGACTAAATGTCCTTTGGTGTTTTGGATATGATTTTTTCCTCAAAATGTGGGTTTCATGAAGAAGGAGATACTACAAAATTATAAAAATCCTGAAGGGAAGGATCTTATTTATCCTTTGGAGTGAACAAAATATTTATAAAGACATCTATATTAGGAGCCTAGGAAAAAGAATGACTTATATCATCCATATTCTTGACATGCATGGGAATGCAACCCTTGAAGTTTTTGATAGAAATATGAAGGCAATGATTCATAATTTGAGTTATACATTTCTGATTTATCACTTCCTTTTATTGAAGAACCTAGTGTTTCAAGGGATGCTAATTAATAGCAAGTTGTTTGGTGTTGAAGAATATGCAAGCTATGCAATTCTTAGGAGCCTCAATATATCATTCCATTATCTTTAAATCAACCAAGTAGAGTTATTAAATTTCTACTACTCAGGTCTTCTATGGAAAGGAGATTTCAACATACCATTCATATTGCTTCATTTTTCAAGAGGGTATCAAGCTACCTATTGATAATAATTTGCAAGAAGCACATAAGATTCAATTTTTTGCCTCATAGTTTGACTTACAAATTGGAGAAGAATAAGGTATTTCATTTTGAAATTGATTTATGTTGAAAGAATTCTATATTTCAAGAATTTGGTAGGTATTGTGGAGCACTTGGAAATAGTTACAAGTGGATATTAGCTTGCTTGAAGCAAGGTCTTGGTAAGAAAAGTCAGAATCATTTGATATTCAAGATTTTGTGACTAAATGTCCTTTGGTGTTTTGGATATGATTTTTTCCTCAAAATGTGGGTTTCATGAAGAAGGAGATACTACAAAATTATAAAAATCCTGAAGGGAAGGATCTTATTTATCCTTTGGAGTGAACAAAATATTTATAAAGACATCTATATTAGGAGCCTAGGAAAAAGAATGACTTATATCATCCATATTCTTGACATGCATGGGAATGCAACCCTTGAAGTTTTTGATAGAAATATGAAGGCAATGATTCATAATTTGAGTTATACATTTTTGATTTATCACTTCCTTTTATTGAAGAACCTAGTGTTTCAAGGGATGCTAATTAATAACAAGTTGTTTGGTGTTGAAGAATATGCAAGCTATGCAATTCTTAGGAGCCTCAATATATCATTCCATTATCTTTAAATCAACCAAGTAGAGTTATTAAATTTCTACTACTCAGGTCTTCTATGGAAAGGAGATTTCAACATACCATTCATATTGCTTCATTTTTCAAGAGGGTATCAAGCTACCTATTGATAATAATTTGCAAGAAGCACATAAGATTCAATTTTTTGCCTCATAGTTTGACTTACAAATTGGAGAAGAATAAGGTATTTCATTTTGAAATTGATTTATGTTGAAAGAATTCTATATTTCAAGAATTTGGTAGGTATTGTGGAGCACTTGGAAATAGTTACAAGTGGATATTAGCTTTTTGAGCTAGAAAGCACAACTTCACCAAATTTGGTCAAGTCATAAGTACCCAAGACATACAAGAGGTTGCATCACAAGAAGCATTAAAGGCATTTGATATGGTAATTATCTCATGTTATATACTTAACATTTCATATTCTTCATATGATTTTTCTATAGAGTGTGGTATTATAAGAAAGGGAATAATTGGGATATCAATGCAATTATGAAAACTCAAGAAACTTGATGAAATGAATTTTGAAATTTCAAAAGATGGAATCACAAGGTATGTTGAGGACTTTAATAAATTATGATTTGAAATAATTCATATTTCCTATGTTTCATGTTAGATATGTGAGGTAGGTATATTGCATTAAATGAAGAATCTATTGGGTTTGGTACTTTGGAAGTGATGAGCCACAAAGATGGGCATTACAAGTCAAGGTAGTAGATGGCTTTTTCAAAATGTTTGTTTC
This sequence comes from Cryptomeria japonica, assembly GCF_030272615.1. Taxonomy (NCBI): domain Eukaryota; kingdom Viridiplantae; phylum Streptophyta; class Pinopsida; order Cupressales; family Cupressaceae; genus Cryptomeria; species Cryptomeria japonica. The sequence continues at coordinate 280,951,556 of NC_081406.1, read as the reverse complement.
TTGGTATCTTCTTACCTTTCGTAGAGGTCATGGTATTTCCATCATGGTTGATTTGGTTGATGATGCTTTTTCTACTTACATTTTAAATGGAAATGTAAAGAATGTCAAGTATATGCCAAAGGATGATTCCAGGGAGTTCATTATCTTACTACATAATAAGTTGATGTTTATCTTTTGGGTACTTAGAGTGCCATGGAATGAATGTTGTTTTTGTATGATCTCTATACTATTGTAGTTTGGATCCTATAGACCAATCTAAGAGGCTAAAAATGACTACTCATTGGTTGAGGTAATGTTTGGGTCTTTGGTTATGCATTTTCATGATATGTATCTCAAGAGTGTAGAGGTGAATGGAAGATCTTTTTCCAAAATGATGTATTTTCTACATTAGAAGATGCAAAGGTTGTTATAATAGTCCTAATAACAATAAAACATCATATCTATAACATTATCAAATGTACCATAAGTTTTAGGTACGAATTGCCTAATGATAGTGCACCTCTAGCTAGAGAACCTAGGCACTATTTGTCGTACAGAGAGAGTTTGTTTTGGAAGTGTTTCAAGTTGGAAAATTTCAAGCATATTAGTAAGTCACTTGATTTTGTATAAGATGAAATAAAATTATTTTCTACTAAAATCTAGAAGATATTATTGAGTGTTCGGTATGTCCTAGTTGGGGGACTTAGGATGTGCATATATTACCATCAAAAGGGCTTGTGGTTTGCATTATCAATACTAGAGTTTGGTGGAGTTTGGTATGTTGTTATATGATGTTATTTGTTGATCATCATATGTGTTATTATTGTTCTAAAGTAGATCCTAAAGTTGCATCTAGTAACCTTCTACCAAAGGCAAAGTATGAAGCAATTTGTGATCTATCCTGCAAGGAGCATCTCCACAAATCCAAGGTCAAAGAGGTGATTGTTTCCAAGTTGGATATTCACATTAATGAAAATTTTATTTTATGTTTAAACCTTCTTATAGGCTGCAATAACCAAATTTATATCTTTGAGAAAGATTGCATGAATTTCTAGTCTAACATTCTTGGTGACAATGCTCATACTCAGCTTTGAAAATGAATTGAAAGGAGGATGTTATTGATTGAAAAAGATGGAAGGAGTAAAACAAAAACCTTAGGTAATATGGAGTAGGTCACACATTATTCAAAGATATATGTCAGAATTCGCAGGTACATGTTCACACTCTGTTATGCAATATGAAATGTCTAGTTATTTTGGGCATCATTGTTGCAATTGCTTGAGGACAAGCAATTTTGGGAAGGGAGAATTTGTCATTTTTTAAAAAATTTCTAAAAATGACAACTTTCTAGAAATGGTAAATCGATAATCCCAAAATAACAAATTGGGATCATGTAAGGACCCGATTGTCCTAACCCTAGTTAAACCAACTTAAACTCACTGTTTTAATTAAAAATTAAAATTAACCATTATTGTGCATGCAAAAGCAATGATTATCAACATGCAAGTAATAGATAAGTAACTGAACAACCATACAACTCATAAATAACATGTAGAATTTAAATGTGCATGCGAAAAATAACAAACTAAAATTACGCATGAGGACCGAATAGAATGCAAATCATAATTAGTTAAGATGTCGAGTTATGTATGTGCATGTGTAGCGTAAATCATATGCATGAAATTATTACAAATTAAATTAACATGCAAAAACTCATAATTAAATAATCTACCAGATAATTAAATATGACCATGCATGCATGTGTAAATGAAAACTAATCTAAGAAAGTAAATCATGCATGTTAGTGGTTTAGCATGTTAGTAGCTTTTTCTCTTCTTTTCTTTGTTAGTTACATTGCATGGCGACTTCTTGTCGCTTTACATGATGTGACCTTATAGGTCTTTTACATAACTTTTTATGTGACCACCCTGGTCTTTTCACTAAGATAAAATATACATCATAGGATTATTACATAAAATTTTATCTGAAATCTTTGACTTTCTCTATCTCTGGATGTGTCGCCTCTGTTTTACCTGGATAACCTCCTCTCGCAAACTAGATGACAAACATATGACCCAGGCATTTTATCCACCCAACCAAATGAAGCATAAGCTTCTCGATGCTCTTGATAAGCTCCCGTCCCTCAAAGACGGAGTATCCTAGCAAGCCGGTACCAACTGGTAGTAAAGGAATCCTGTGCAATCATGTAGAACTAACAAGCCATCCTAGTTGAACTAACTACATGTGTTATGACAAGGAGATAAATAGATAAATAAATATGATGGCCATCATTACCCTATCGGGGAGGTGAAGAAAATCACCTTTCCCTAGTTAATCCATAAACAAGCACTCTCATTCCATAATCATCCCTCATAGATAGAAAAATAATTAACCCTTTGTGGATTAATGTCAGAATAATATTATTATATGTTTTCTTTATAAATTTTTATAAATTTTCCCTTTATAATATAATTTCCACAAATCAAAATTAAATTTTAATATTTTAAATAATTCTAAATTAAGAATCTCTATTTAAGTTAATATAGTATTTAAAATCAATTCCTAATATATATTTATTAAATATTTGTATTTCTTTTATTCTTTTCTTAAAAATTCTTAAATCAATCTTGAAGTTAGAATTTACCACTATCAAGACTTTCCAAATATAGTCGTAATGTTTCAGTTGTTTCTTAAAAACCCAGATCCCAATTTCTTTGAAATTTTCAGAGTAGTTAGAAATATTTGAAGCACAAAAACCTAGTAAATTTTCGTAAAACCCAATTTCTACTTTTTAAGATACATCAAGAAGAAGGCGTTGATAACACAACTGACACATCAAACAAACTATCATTAAATCCAGACAATATCTAATTACTCTCAGCAACAAAACAATACCAGTCAATCAAATTCATAGATAGAAGTCTTGTGGTAAAGAAGAGATTAAAAACCTACCTCTAACAAATTTATTCCCTGTATTTAAATTTTTAATCAGAAATTATGACAAAAGGGACAATTTTTAAAGGAAAAGATCAAATTAAGACTCAAATAAAATATGTAAAATAAATGAACCTGACTATGAGAAAGAAGAATCCTAGGCGTTTCCCAAATTTCAGACAATCTCTTCAATCTACCTTGTCAACTTCATAGCAATCACACAAATCAAGAAGCTCCAAAAAGAATTGGAATGATCAAATAAGAGATTTATCCCTATATTTATAAATATTAAATTCTCTATAAAATAAAATTTAACTGATTGCATGATTAAGTTCTAAAAATAAAACCAAATTTTCAATTATAAAATGCATGATTAGAACTCACAAAATAATTCTTAAATTAAATCACAAATTTGTTAGCATGATTTTAAAGATTTAGTTTTAAAGAAAATAATCTACTAATTTAATTATTTAGTTTTCATCATGCCTTGCATGTCGTCTATATTTTTAGTACATAATTTTCCCTAAATTTAGTATCTTACTATTTACTCATGCATTGTATCTTGCATGTCGAAAATATAATTTATAATCTTGATTATACATATATATTTAAATTATTTTATTAATTAATATTTTAATAAATTCCTTGAATTAATCCCTTATTTTCTAAAATTAGTCCTCTAATTATTTACAAGATGTTATCTCTTTAAATAGCTTTTATTTATAATTTAATTATCAAATAACTTATATTTTTTAATTACTCACTTTTAAATAATTATATTATAATTAATTTCTAGCTTGATTGTAATATTAAATACTTGTATATTTAATAATTTATCCTTATTATTATTTTATTTTTATTTTTATTATTTTATTTTATCATTTTATATTAAACTCCCTAATTTAATTTACTAATTGCTTATCTAATTGGGTACTTTGCACAAGGTTCCAATACTTAGGTTGCTACTGGCGAGCTAGAAAAACCCCTCCTCGATCATATGTCTGCCTTCAACGATTAACCTACAACTTACTCCAATTCAACAAAAGGTCATCAGATCACGATAATAAAATGCATTATTCATATTATCAAGTTTAAAATCTAACTAAAGCATTAATATCATAATTGAAAATAATAATTCATCATCATTAAATAACGATATTATAAAATAGATGACCATCATTAATGTCATTAAACCACAAAATACCATCTAACATTATTAAAAAGCTAATCAAATAATTACGTGCAAAATGTAAATAGTATAAGTATCTGGCATAGTAAAGTAAATCTAACTAGGGTCTAAGTCGGGTCGTGACAGATCATTTGATATTTTGTGAAATAATAATAAATTTGGTGATTTGGTTGAGATTAAAATATTATTTAAACACCAAATATATTTAAAATTGATATTTTTTCCTACTTGGGCATGGGATTCTCTTATGACATATTTTTTGGCTTTATGTGGCTTTTGGTAATCCTTGAGAAATGGAAAGTTTCCCTATGAAGTTGTAGAAACAAAAAGACATTTGGTAAAGGCAATTACATGCATTTCATTCAAAGAGAATCTTTCCTTCAGCTTGGATTTAGATGCCCAACTTGGGATTTGAAGTGGATTTTTATATATGCGTGATTTTGACTCCATTTTGTATTACTCTTGTTGCAGATTTTAGTTAAGTTCTTGCTTGTTTCTTCAATGGTTGATAAACCAGTGGAGAAGGAGACTTTTGAATGGGATGTTTAGGGTTTCCAAGGTGATCTATAGATGGTATTCAAAGGATTACTAGGTGTTCTGAGGATAGGAGTCAAAGAATACCATTGTATAATCTCATCCAAAGATTATCATGAATAATTTGTTTTCTTCAGATTTGCAGTTTGTTTGTAGTGAGTTCTTGGGGTTTCAATAAAACATTTGTTGCAAATGTTGATGATAGATTAGAGGTTTTATTTTTTTTATATTCCATTGTTAAATCAATCATAATATCATAGAAAACCCATTTTGTAAGTTTGGCAAGTTTTGCTTTAATTTTGTGAGCTTGCAATACATTTTGAACTTCATATTTGCTCACTATTTTGGGTTATATAAAAAAAGTTATTTGTTGTTTATATCAGCCTTAAGGTCATTTTTTTGCTACAAATAATATGTATTTTTATTTTTATTCATCACACTTAACTCACTTGAGGATTTTATTGAAGTTATCAGTGTCATATTGTAGCCTACATGTAATAACCCACTTTACTTAACCCAACAAAATTTGACCACTCTTTTTTTTGTTTAATTTAATCATTATATTTGATTCAATCGTTTACTCTGGGCATCCATCCATTTGGATTAGGCATTCATCCATCCGGGATGAGCATCTAACCATATGGGTTAAGCATCTGTCCATACGGAACAAAAGGTTTCATCTATCCAATACGGGATAGCCATCTACCCATATGGGGTAGGCATCTATCCAATTTAGGATAGGAGGTGCTCTGGCTAGACTTAGACTCATCGGGACCATTCGGGTCCCGAGTCAATCACTAAGTGCTACACTCCTCTAATAGGAGTGCACTAAGGTCATCATCCTTAGGAGAAATCAAAATAACATAATGCAAGCTTGAATTTCGCCTCAGAATTTGGCTTAAAGCCTCGAGAAGTCAAGCAAATCCATACGGGATTCCTTCTGAGTATGCGTTGAATTACTTTTTCTTTTACTACACTTATCTTCAAATTAGGATTATTTGAAATCCTCCTTCTTACAAAAACCTAGACCCCATCCACGAACGCTTGAGTACTAGGGACAACTTCGTCCCTAGACTGCCTACATACCCATTCCAGCATAGCATCAAGGCATAAAGTATGTAGTTCTATTTTCTAATCTATGGTTTGATGTAAACTGGTTGGTGGGTACGCAACCCTTTCTAGGGTCAATGTCCCAGATAGTTTCTCTGCGGTTGCTACCCACGGTGGTAGCACTTAACCAAAGGCTCAAAATGGCCTATTGCTTGTGGCCTAAAACAACTAGATCCTAATACCTATCATAAGCGTCACCCTTGACCCAATTGTCAATCGACAACAACTCTTCGAGATTAAATCAATTCCATAAAAGTATTTCACTCAACCAACCCTAAAGGGGGTTTACTATGGTTTAACTCAGCGGATGTAAAATCATTTAAGGATTATCTTATTAGATTATCGATCCAAGGGGGATTACCCACCCCTTGGATTTTAACTTCCAAGTGTCCCTTATTACTCCCCGACGATTTATAGGGACGATGCCACAGACGTCGGTGATGCAGCTTTATTAGGTGTTAAGTGCAGTAGTTCAACACGACAACATTACCTATAAGCGTGACCCAAAGGTACCATAAATACTGAACGTTGCTAGGTTTTGGTTTTCCGACTTCCTTTATTTAGTTTTCTAACTAAGAAGCTATGAAAAACATCATGCTTGAAACAATTATGAAATGAATGTACATAATTAGGCATTGCAAAGTTTAATTAATTGAAATAACTACTTCGATGGCATTCATGTACCACTTGATAAAAATACCATCCTTCTACAACTAAACTATTTAATATTTCAACTTGAAATATAACTTGCACAATAATGACATTTATGGAACTCGCATATTGATAATCAAAACGCGTAACTTGCATGAAGATGATGGAAATGTAACTCGCTCATCAATAAATGCAGACAATGTATAAGTAATTCGCATGATGCAAGAATAGTGTAACTTACATGCAAGATTAAGCAATGTTTTATTCCTACCACGAGAATAATTAATTATAGAGTCACTAGCTCAAAAATTGCAATTAGTTTAGACATTAGGCAAATTTTGGATCAATCATAATGATATGAATTTAATTGTTTTTGTTTTTTTTAATCTAAAATGTCAACTAAGTGACCCAATAAATCTTAAATAGATTGAAAGATTCTAATTATAAAATTGGATATAATTTAATTTACAATTAATAATTTTACCAAAGATAAATTAATTATAAATTTACTAAATATAATTTAATTATAAATTTACCTAAGTTTAATTTTATTAAACTAAGATTTAAATTAAAAAGAAATTAACAAAATCCAATTGCCAAGAATTTAATGTTATGGCTTTTATAGCCAAGTGGAAGTGGGGGCCACGGGTCCCATCACCACTGCGGACCTGCGGGTGCAGGCCTGCAGTGATGAGGGGACAGTCGTGGTCCCCTCCACTCCCCTGCGGCCACTGCCGTAACAACGACCGCAGGGTAGTGGAGGGTACCACTCCTCGATGGTTGTCATAACTCTGCCCCCCGACCCGATAATTTATTCAAAATAAATTTCGAAACCACTTTGTCTTATTTTATATATTTATTATCATTCTATATAAATTTAATTTTATATATATATATATATATATATATGGTTTTTATTCCAGTTTATTTAATAATATAAGAATAAGAATTTAATCACTAAGAATAAGAATAAAAATAAATTTAATAATATATATATATATATAATGTTATTATAAAAATAAGAATAAATTTAATAATATATATATATATATATAAATAAGAATAAATTTAATAATATATATATATATATATATATATATATATATATATATATATATAATGTTATTATAAAAATAAGAATAAGAATTTAATCACTCGAATGAAATAAAATAGAGAAATTTGTTTCAGCAATATAACAGATAACTAAATTATCACAGAGATAGGTAAATGTTTAAATTTTGATTTCACAGTGATCGTATCCAACAATTTTGCCCTTATGTTGAGATAAACAAACACTCTTTGAGAGATTCTCAGGGGATTAATATTCACAGAGAGAGGGTTTTGTGAAATAAATAAATAACATAACAATAACGAGAAGAATTCATATTTGATATACTATTTCTCATAGCGAGATTTCTCAATACAAGTGATTTTATACATAGAGAGAGAAATTATCTACAGAGACAAAAGAATTTGAGTTTTTCAAAAAAAGAGATAGAGATGTTGAAAAACATGATTTATTTATTTTTTTATTTCCAGATTCGAGATTTTCTCTAGATTTCTAAAAAAAACAGAAAAGCAAAATCTGATTTCTTTCTTTTAAATAGATTAACAAATAAAAGAGAAAACTGCATTTGTAAAAAGAGAAGAAACTTTTATCAATGTATTTCTTTAATGAAAAATAGATTTCCTTTCTAATTAATCTATCTAACAATTAAGAAATGGTTTCCTTTAGAAAGCTATATTCAACTAAAGAATCTAAGAAGAGATATTTCCCTTGAAAATATAAAAAAATTTACATAAGGAATTAACAAATGCAAAGAGGGAACCTGGAGAAGCCTTTTAATGTTGAATCCTCTCCAAATCTTCAAGCCTAGCCATCCTTGATCCTTCCTTGCAAGTTTGGAAGAATTTCTTCAAAACAACCTTCACTATTCTCCAAATGAAAATATGACTACTAAAAACAAACTATTTGAGAAAACTTTCTTCAAATAATAACCAACTCCCTCTTTTGAAAACTTGCATACAATATATAGGAAAAATCCCTTAATTCCACTATCTAGAGAAATTAATTAAGAATGAGATTCTTTTTCCAATATTGGACCCATGCAAAATTGATTAATATCATAGTGGGGGAGTTACATGCAAGGGAATTAAAGAATGAATATTCCTCTAGAACCTTCTAATTCCTCCTACAACATGTGCCATAATTGGGGGTGGGAAAATAAAAATAAAAATAAATAATGTCTTTTGAATTATATTATCCAAGTGTGTATGTGGGTCCATTATTTATTCTTTTATAATATTTATTCAACCATTTTCAATAGCTCAACCAAAAAAATATAATAGAAATTGTATCAAATCAAAAGTGATAAAGGAGGGTTGTGACACCTACAGTGAGGTTTGGTCCCAGAATATGGCTTAATTTATATGCAACTTTGTGTTGTTTGGTTTAATTGATAAATTTATGGTATAAACAACATTAGGCCATACAAATAATTTTATTTGCAAATATTTTCCTTGATTTATATTTTGGTGAAGTTTTTATGAGAACATTGTAAATCGGGTGCATAATTTGAGGTTAATTATTGAAACTTCAAGGAAATTTTAGTTTATCTTGGATAAGTTAATTTCAAAGGGGTTTTGGATTTATAAGTTAAATTCATTATATGTCCTAAGTTGGTAATTGATTAAATTACTTAATTAATTTAATCTAGGACATTACAACTCACCACCATCCATTGAGTACCTCTCTTTCTTAGACATTTGGTTTCCCTCCAAGCCTTTTCCCTTATCATTGGGCCCCAAAGTGGGAAATATTAACTTTCCTTTTCCTAAGGGGGCTTATCTCCTTCACAATTTCCACCAAATTCTTTGAGGTGGCTTTCCCCTCCCAATACGGGATGGAGTTCAACACCCAAACAAACAGGGAATCTTCATCTTAAGAAACAACCCTCTTGGATTTACTCTTCCACTTAGCAAAATTTTGTTTATTTCTACTAGGGGACTTACAAGGTTTCAATCCCTTCATATGATTAAGTAGAAGCAAAATTAAATCCTTGTGAATTATAGGGATATCTTAGTTCTTACAATCATCATTAATAGAAGCTTCTAAAGACATTAATAGAAAGAACAAAACAAAGACAAATTGTTTGTACCAAAAATGATTGAGTAAAATGAAGTAATGTTTATAAAAACTCTTATAACAACCCTCTAGGGTCACATACCTCATTAGCACCTCCACCATATCCACCCAAATTGGCCTAAGGATCATCATTTCATATTCATTATGGAGCTTAACTAGTTTTTTATGTTCTTCCCCTTTGTGAAAAAGCTCCATAGCATCCTCACCAACCTTCCTATCCTTGAAAATTTTTCTCCCCTCCATGGATAGACCAAAGACCACAACAATGATCTTAGTTATCACCATCTCCCATCCAAAAGCTATAATCATTTTGTTTTTCCACAAATTCTCCAAAATACTAGTGGCTCTAGGATCACTACCTTTCAACTTATCCATGAAAATGGAAAGCTCACCCTCCTTTAGGATCTTTCGTACATTCGACCTATGTTTAAGGATGGAGTAGCTCTCGAGCTCCCCTTGATTTCTATCACCACCCATCTTCAGATCTCTCACGGACACTGCCTTGTTTAAGACCCCACCTCTTTTATTGTGTAAATAGCTCCTTTTCATCAAATTATTCCTAGTATTCAGAAATTTGTCTAGATTCTTCCACATATTGGTAAAGAATCCACCCACAATATGTGCCAAGTCAGTTTGTGGCATTATGACAAGAACAACCATAAGGCTCATTACGAAGGATGCTATTATTAGAAAGAGTTCTATGATTCCAAAGGGATGGTTGATAATACATTATTTCTTGTGTCTACTATTCATGTGATTTCAATCACATTAGCACCTTCTTGTATTCTTATATTATATAGTTTAATGTCAAACATACTACACAAAACATGTCCTCACATTATGGGCAAATGCTTTTTTTCCTTTATCTTTAGCTTAAAGAAATCACATCTTTCAAAAAAATTACAAAATTTAGGCTATTTATTACTATGGTTGGTCCTTCTCAAGCCCTTTTTCCCTTACCTTAAATTGATCACATATTTCATAGACAATCAATTCGAGGAGTGGGAATCTACAATAGTCTACAAAGTGCAATGGTTAAAGTAGCCCTTCATGGATACTTCACCACACCTTAGTTAAATTAATACCTTAGCATGGGTCCTTCATACCATACAATGGTTAAAGCAACACCTTCATGGGTTGTGCATTAGGGGAAATGGTTAAAGCGATCCTCTATGGATCGTAAAAATCATGGATTGAGACCTTCATGGAGGTCAAATCAATAACAACATGAATGTTTCATAAACATGAACCTCACAAAATTATCCTTATCACTTTCTACTCCTTAGTTTTATTGAGGCTATACAATTTGCAACTCCATAGTTCCATTGCTAGATTCAACAATTAAAGTGGAGAGGTTTAAATTGTGTGGAATTTACTATTTTGGATATTTTCACTATCTACGATGACTTCTCTTTTTTAATGTATTGTAGATCTAATAGACTATACTTGAGGAAACACATACAAATGGCATCAAACAAAGCTCTTTAATATCCCTTTTCTCGATATCCTTTTATTAGATAAAAAAATACAAATTCTTTTACTTTAGTATACTTGACTTGTTGTAGCTCATAAATACACTAAGTGTGGATAGATTGTAAGGTCAAAGAGTGCAAACTTAACACTTCTCCCATTCAATTTTGTACTTGTTTTAATAAAAATATGTTTTAAATAAGCACAATTCTAACCATTTTTACCTTTTAGAACATGAATCACCTCTAAACAATCACCTTTCACTTGAACATGACCCTTCCTTTCACTTAATATTAATATAATCATTTAATTTTTATTATTTTTATATGTATATTAATTTAATATTAATATTTTAAATATCAATTAAAAAAAATTATTTCAAATTATTTTTAATTTAAATATTAATATATTAATATGGATGTCAAGCAACCACAATACATATACTATCAGTATGACTCACCACTATTTGGCACTTTGTTTAGACTAGTAATTAAAGACAATAATACATTCCATATATTATAAATAGAACTTATTTATAATGAATATACGTGTTCTCTTATTTAGCATAGATCAGACAAATCGTGTAAAAATTATGCTACCATTGTCAAGATCATTGATACCATTCGTGACAAGAAACCAAAAATGACATCACTATTCAACAATCTTTAACAGCAACTGGCACTTCTATATCTCCAAGGGCTTACAATGGTATATCCTAGCTCGTTGGCACAAAGCACAACAATAAATTAAAACAGGGTGCCAGTCAAACACTTACGAAAATAATTGGATTATATTGAACACTCTATTACTTTAGTGTTCCATTCATTTGGTGAATGCTGTGATTGAACAGCTTGTACATGATATTGTATTTATAAGTATAAAAAATTCACTATCAGGTTGTTAGAGCTCACATTTTTTGTTTGAATCCACCATTCACAAAAAGGTCAAAATTAAGAGTTACAAGAAATTCACATTCACATTCTAGGAGTAATAATAGTACCGAACCCTAAATTCATCAGTCATCTCAAGCATTCATTTGGTGAATGCTGTGATTGAACAGCTTGTACATGATATTGTATTTATAAGTATAAAAAATTCACTATCAAGTTGTTAGAGCTTACATTTTTTGTTTGAATCCACCATTCACCAAAAGGTCAAAATTAAGAGTTACTAGAAATTCACATTCACATTCTAGGAGTAATAATAGTACCGAACCCTAAATTCATCATAGTCATCAAGCATTATATACTCACAATCCTCCTTGAAAGCCGCCTTTATTTTTTGGATGTTGTGATTGAACAGGTTGCACGTGATATTATATTTCTAGTATAAAAATTCATTAATCGGTTTGCTAGATCTCACATTTTTTATGTTTCGAATCCACCATTTACAAAAAGATCATAATTCAGAGTTACAAGAAATTTATATTCACATTATATCGCTAATAACAGCACCCAGCCCTAAATTCATCCCATTATGATCAGTCATCAAGCATCGTATATTTACATTCCTTCTTGAAAGCCTCTGCTATCTTCTGCCTTCACTCACGGACAAATGCTTATGCCAGCATACCACCATTGTAACATAACTGCTTACACAGACAAGAAATAAGATGCAAGAAAGGTGTTTTTTGCATGCATTACAGCAAAGCAATGTGTCTTCTCTGTAGTTTAATCATGAGATACACACTATGTTTCACACAGTTATCTAAGGCCACTAAGTCAGAAACTGAAAGTTGCTATTCACACTGTTTGTAAAAAGAGATGTTCGTCGTATGTTTGTCTTGAGTGGCTCTTTCTCCAGCTCTGACTTTCTCTTGCATCGAAAATGATATAGCATCATTACTGACCATTCTATTTCATCTCAAAACCTTGGAGAAGAGAAGATATTCACCGTGTAATTGTTCACAAGAATCTTACTCCAGCTATGAATACCTTTTCTGGATTCCAAAATGATTGCATCTTCACTGACACTAGTTTTTTTGCCTAATTAATGTGAACTTATAAGCAGAAACTGAAGGTGATTTGGATCATTCTGAAGAAACCAAATCACTAGCCACAAATAAATGCCTTCTAGAGAAGATTTTGAATTTTAGTGCACAACTGAAAATCATTGGTACATTATAGAGTACCAATAATATACCACACAATTGTGTTTACATCCAGTCTCCATTATTAGATATGCTTCTCCATTTTTTATCACCAGACAACATTATTCAATTTTAGAGCAAACCACAACATGGCTCTTTACCAACATTCTTTCCTCCTGTTATTATCTTTGCTCTGGAATTTAATTCACGATTTGATGAGCATGGATCATACTTGATGACAAAAAATATATGGAGAAATTGATACATGTATATAGGCAAATAGAGATGTCTGGATATGGATATGCATGACAGTACAGCTATCACAAGAGAAGGAAGAAACGCAATTCTCTGAATGTCCGCAATCACTTGAGCACCTACATTCAGATTACAATTTTATTAAGAATTTCTAAGTCGGTGTCATCTCACAGAAGTATGCACAAACTACGATCTTATCATGCTCCTCTGGTCGTATTTCTTTCCTGTTTACACGAGCCATTTCAAGAAATGTAGTTAGCATCAATGAATAAGTGTTACAGGTTTCCTCAGAAAATTGACGTCAGCAAAAATCACTAAAATTAAAGAACAAATGCTTACACAAGAAGATGCAACTACTTTCACACATAAAATAATTTTATACTTGGAGTTCATCTACTTTTTTCTTTTTTCTTTTTTCTTTTTTCTTTTTATTTTTCTGATTTGGTAAATCCCCTTCAGAGATATTCAGTCAAACTCACCCAAAACTTGCACCCAGTCTTTTCCGTTGGTGTACACCACACCCAGCAAGTTAGATGTGCATTTTATCAAATTTCAATAAATTCACATGTCTCTGGGATTTGAACTCAGGGCTTCGCTTCGCAAGCCAAGTGCTTTCCTTGAGCTCATCCAATTTCGTTGATCTTCCTAGATTTTTTTTTACAATCCGATTTAGGTTCAGATTATGGGCCGAATCAGATGAGGTTTCTGCCATGGCACTTCATTTGGATTGTGGGTTGGTCCTGGGCGAATCCGGCCAAACCCAATCAATAGCCGCACATAAAAATGCAATTTTTTAATATCTTTTCCTTTCTTAACATGCAAGAATAAATAAACATGAAATTTATAACTTTATAAACTATTATTAGTTATATTTAGGATCGACTTAAATTTTAATATTTTTAAATACATTAAAATTTATTTAAATTTTAGTACTCTTAAATTCACAGATTATTTATTTAGAATAGATTTAAATTTTAATATCATTATATTTATTTAATTTTTTATATTTTTAAACTTTCTTAAATTCTAATACTCTTAAATTTAGTTTGTGTTTGCCCATTTTGGATAACTTATCTTCTGACTCTAAGGCACATTGATAGGCTTCCTCTATGCTTCTAGAGTTCAGTAAACTAATTTCATCTTGAATGTAAAAATGCATTCCAATTGCATACCTTGCTATCTTTTCTGAGTCATCTTCTATGTGTCCAGTCCTTCTGGTGAGCTTATAGAACACCTCAATATATTCCTTTACATCTACTTCCCTTTGTCTCAAGTTTTGTAAGCTTTTGAATAAACTTAAACAATGATCTGAAGGTAAGAGATTGGCCTTCAGTTTCAACATCATTTAACTCCAATTTTCTCTTTTCCTTTTCTTTTTAGTCTATACATAGTCCCACCATAAAGTTGCATGGCCTTTTAACCTTCTGCAAGCAAATTTTAACCTTATTGGATTCTCCCATAAATTCATAGTCAAAATATCTCTCCACCTCAGCACTCCAATCTATGAGTTCTTTACCATTCAAGCTTCCATTGTAATAAGGCAAATCTATCTTAAGAGTACTACCAATCTTCGTAATAGCTCTGAGAAATATGGTCTCAGCAGCATTCTCCACTTCTTCTTCATATCCTTGAGCTTTTTGAGTCACCTCCCTCTTCATCACTCACATCTTCTAAATCAATGGACTGTCTCTATTGCAGCCAATCTTGCTAGGATCTCCCTCATTCCTTGAGCTAAATCTGCAGTTTTGGGTGCTCTAACTCTCGCATGCCATCTACCAACACCCCACTTGAAGTCCATTTGTATCCAACGTCTTCTCCAACACTAGCAAAGCTCACATTCAACACAAGGATGGATCTTGCTCTGTTACCAACTAATGCAGTCAAGAACTGTGGACCCAGTGAAAGGTTAACAGTCCAAGCAGCACACTTGATTTAAACACTTAAATCTTCAACGAAAAGTAGATTGAGTTGTATTGGCTTCACAAAATTTCTTATTCATCATACAAGTATATGTATATCATCAAAATAGCTACAAATTAACAAAACCAAAACTCCACTAGAAATAACCAAAATGAGTCCTGATTACAGAACAACCTACAAAAATACAAAACTTAACCTTTGTCACTGGATACAGGCATCTACGTACAAATAATTTTTTAACTATACCCCTTATCACCTAGACTCCTACAGATCCTAATGGTATGATGAATGCTTACCAACATTAACGGACTTTTACAATTTCAAAAATCCTCGATCATTCTGTCAACCTAGAACTCTCTATTTTCCAGCTGCTCGCCCAATGAAGCCTTCACATCTTCTTCTGTCTTCTTCATCAGCCCCAACATTATTAGATGGAAATTTTTATTTTATAATTTCCAAATGGTAACCGCCAAGAATTGGTTCACAAAATCTTAACTACCAATCCAAGAATAGCGTACTGTAAGATCTTTGATCAGACGCTATCAGGTCACTGGCTACCAAACAATAACTCCTCAACACTCACCCGAATCAACATAAGAATAGGAAAATTAAATCTCTGAATGCTTTTACAGATTTAAAGTACCATAAATATAATGTGTAGCTATATAAATTAATTGTTTGAACACCTATTGAGTATGCATACATGTATGCATGTGTGTGTGCTTGTTTGTGCCACACATGCGTGTGTGATTTTTATATGTTTTTACATAAAAACAATCTCAAAAATAATCCAAACCTCCCAAAACATTTCTGGGTTCCCATACCTGAACCTAAAACTATTGATACCTATGATGGGTATTCATTACCATCATCATCAGTAATATCGTAGTTGGGGTCGTTCATTATCTTCTTGAATAGGAAAAGGATTGATTTGCAGAAGGCTAAAAGGGCAACATTGATTGTCCCATAGACTATTTTTAGCCTCAGAGATGTAAAATTATTCTTCTTCTTCTATATCTAACTCTCAAATCCAATTATTAGTAGTAAATGTAGGAACCTATTCAATACACACCAACTGCTATTGAGCAGGTTGTTTATGGATTTTGGTTCATGAACAGTGTTTGCAGGTAAGCTTGTGGCAACTCGGCTTATACCCATTTAGCTAGTGAGAACATAAGTAAGGAGATCAGTTTATGTAGAGCCTGCAAATTCTAAATCCTAATCAACATTGTAGGTGTAAGGCAGGAAAACATCAAGCCATGCTATAATTCTGTAAAAAATAGGCTGCTTTTATATGCCTAAATAATCTTGTCATTTGAAACTTCATGCAAATACTTGTCAAGTTCCCTGTTGTAGAGGGCCAATTGTTTTGACAGTGGCTTTACTGGCTTATTTGCTAATTATTAAACCCTTCCATAAGCATCTATGTTATGTAAGGAGATGTACAGAGCGTATGTTCTAACTGATCACTATCCAATGAAGTTACAAAACAAGTGTTGCAACACAACAAGATTTCAGATCTTTGATGGCAATAAACGTTAATTCAATGCATGAGCATCCTAGCTAAACTTGGTTCTGCATATTCAAGGTTATTTTTGAGGTTAATTTGAGGACCGTTTTGCTTCAATCTGATTAATAACCACATATGGTCTGACGCCAGCAAAACCTTGTCAAAGACCTCAAACTTGTGAATACCATCACTTTACCATACAAGCTAGAAATTTAGAATCAATTTTTTTATTTCCCATATCGTTTTGAAAGTAATACCACATTATTGACATCGAAATCCTTACATTAACCTCACAGTTGAAAACACACGTGGAAGCTGATCTCGTTGTAAAACCCTCCAAGGAGACCAATTTAATATGATCAAAGTAGAAGTATTTCTGTCATGATAAAAGTGAAAATTAACCTAACAGGTTAGTTTTTCCCTTTTATAGTTCAAATTTTTTGAAAAGAATTCATGAGAAGTGCTTCTTTGAATTGATGGGCTAAATAAGTGTTTTGAAAGTAGAAAAAGTATAAAAGATTTAGAAGTTTTTGAATGGTCTAACTGGGTTAACCATTCATCTTAAATTTCATGATAGACTACAATGTTATTTTTGGTTTTTAACTATTATTTGGTCATCACCTTCATAAATAAAGTATCATGCATGAAAATTAGATGGTTTTAATTAGGAAAAGCTCCTATATTCAAATTTAGAGAACCAAAACTTGATTTAGGAGAGTGCAACTCATCTCCTTGAGTAATTTAGAAGCTTATAAGTAGAGTAGAAGATAGATTAGATACATTCTTTCACACTAATAGAAGAACAGGAAATGAAAAAATAAAAAATAAAAATTTCAGATAAGTACAGCAAAAAGAATATTCAACAAGCACGATTCAGTTAGACTACACACTTCTATTAAATAGGTTAGTGGATCTTCCTCTTATTCATGTTAGTTTTAATGGTAGAATGTAATTTTTCTACCCATGATAAAAAAATTCTAAGGAACCACTTATTAAGTGTAGAATTTGTGTAAATATTTATTTAACTGCTACTTAGTGAAGTTCAGTCATCATAATTTAAGTCCACCTCATTCCTGAGACTAGGTTCATGGTAATTCAATAATGACGTCTATGGACACCACCTCCCAACTCCACTCTATAATATCATGAAGATACAATAGACCTGTTGGACAAGTGTCCTCTACCTTCACATATTGGCACTCCAAACACCAAGCTACATACCCTGCCACCTCATTTCATCTCCAACCAAAAGTAATCATCATCAAATCTACTAAAATCTTGTTTGCTTTTGGATGTATCGAGTACAAAGCTTTGTGCGCTTCTGCCAAAATTTAGTTCCTCTATCCTTTGGTCTCAAGTACATGAATCATTCTATCATAGAACTAATAGCCATAACAGGCTTAGACTAACCATTCATTGTAGCTTACAATCAACAAACCACAAATGGTATGAACCAGAAATCCATCAAATATCCTTGCATTTCACCATTAAAATTACTTAACTTTATCTAATATTGATGAAAGGAACCATCCAAACAAGAGAAAACAACTAGTAAAACACCAAACTTCGATGCTTTATTCATTGCTTCAAATGTTGGTAAAACAATTCCTACCAACAGCCTATTCTATTCTAATTCTACTAACTACTTGCTAGCTACTGAATACTTAACTTTACAATGAGAGAGGCACTGGCCTTTTATAGATATTACATTTGGAATCAATGGCCCAGATTCGCCTTCTAGAAACCCTAATAGCTTTTATTTAATGATTTCAACCACTGTTAACTGCTATTTAACTACCCCACTACAAGACAAAAGTTTACACATTTCCCAACACAAAAAGACAAAACAGCAGCTTTTTGTCACAAAAGATGAAATTGCCAGCTGGATAAATAACTTTCTTGGGAGAATAATAATACTTGGCTTAATAATATTGTTTTAATTTAGCCAAAATATTATTATTTTACGATAAATTAATTCCTCTTTTACAATAAATCATTTCCATTTCACATCCAGCTGTCCTTTTCTGTTTCTGTATATTTTTTGTAATATTCTACTGGTAACCAGATGTCTGAATTTCTCAACTGTGATAGCGGTCCTCAATTTTCATACTTCACTTCCAGCTTTGTAGCATGCTCTTCATTGGCACATGTTTGCTGATACTTCCAGATTTTACAAAATATTGCATCAGAACATCCCGTAGAGATATTTCTATGAGCATGTTACTCTCAATCTTCTTTAGAAAGACATCATCTTCAGAATTTTGAGCTTGTGTTTCCCCATTTCTTCCTAGTAATCATGTAGCATACTTGGAAACGATATCTTGAAGTCCTCAAATCATTAGCTTCTTTGGATGATCCATCTCCCTGTAACTTTTCTGATGTCATTCTACAGTCTACCTACAATCACAAGTCAATCATAATTACCATTATGAACCTTGAGAGCCTTTTGGGTTAGCATTTCAAATGTTGTCACAAGAAGAAAAGGACATGATAAACAATATGACAAGAACAATATTTCCATCTCAAGACATCATTCACTTGATCAACTACCATCCTCCTTTCAAATACTCCATTTGAACACATTTCGTGAGACTCCATCACTTGAACATTTACTCGTTGAAGGATATAACTATTGATGGAGACTCAGTTGATGAATATCTTTCGAGAACGTTGGCCTTTGATGAGGATTTGGAAATTTGGAATTAGGAATGTTCTTGAGAAACCTGATTTTACACTTTGAGGTGCATGAGCTTGGACCTTATTAGCACGAGGCACTTGGAATGCTCTTTGGAAACTTTGGGATTTGAACTTAGAAAAAATTTTGGATGCTTGCTCCCAAACTAGGATTTTAGGCTCTTGGAAGAGCACTTGGGCAATCCTTAAGAAATTCAATATATTAGGATCCTTGGCCTTTGAAAGGCATACTGGAAAATTCTATTTGAAACTCGACCAAAGGAGTACAAGGTGGAAATTCAGCTTCGAGAGGCTGATTTGGATTAGGAAAGTTGGCATTGGAGCACCTTGCAAACTCAGACCTTGGACTGTCATATAGAAACTCGGCATTGAGAAGACCATTTGGAGATTTGGTATTTAGAACTTGAACTTGAGACTGCTACAAGGAAACTTGGTTTTGAAAAAAGGCTTTGGATTTTAGAACTTAACAATTATTTAGAACTGCAGACTCAGAGTTAGGAAGGCAATTGAGAATTCAGGTCCAAGAAGACAATCAGGATTTTCTATTTGGAAAGCAAATTCAACTTAAGGCAAAAAATGGCAAATCTGTTCTAAAATTAGGTTCAGGAAACATGAATTGGATTTCTGATTTAAAGCTCGGTTCTAGGAATCCCTTATGGAATTTGGTGTTAGGAAAGAGATTTGGACTATTCCCACAAACTGTGTTGCAGCCGAGCTTGAATGCTTATTGTGAAATTCGGCTTCAGGAACAGCTTTTAGAATTCAGGTATAGGAAGGAGTTTAGGCTAATTCCAAACATCGATGCAAGAACCAAGTTTGAGCTCTTAAACTTAAATCTTTCTTGCAGACCTCTGATAAAACTCAGGTCTTGAAACAGCATTGGGACAACTTGAATTTAGGAGGACATTTAGGAACTTGGATTTTGGTGTGAAACTCAGACTTTGGAAGAAGATTTGAAATTTTTTCCCAAACTCAGTGTTTGGAACATAAAGTGAATTCTTGATCAAACTCGGTTTGTCGAAGCCAAATGGAAACTCAGCCTGAAACTCGGGACTGGGAAATTTCAGGAATTTCAGTTCTAGGAAGATTTTTAGGATAAAATCCTAATGTGACTGCTGCAGCCGAGTTTCAGTATCAGACTTAAGTTTTCTTGCTTCCATTGTGTGAAACTTGGTGTTAGGAAGGTATGTAGGAGTCTGCACTTTGGATTTTCTGCTTTGAACTCAGACCTTGGAATGATTTTTGGATTTGAATTTCTGATCAAACGCAGTGCTTGGAACATAAAATGGATTACTTCCCAAACTTGGATTTTAGAGGACAATTAGGAAATTCAGTGAGAAACTCGGCACTGGGAAAGAAAAATCGGTAAAAAACTTGGCACTTGGAACATATTTAGGAAACATGGGAAAAAACACTGCATTGAGAACATGAAGTGGATTTTCCTGAACACCTTCCTGCTGCCAAGTTTGGGTTTGACTTGAGTTCTTGAACTTGTATCTTTAATCCTTTCTTATACTCTCCATTCCTATGTTTTCCTTCTTTAAACCAAGTTTGTTGTTGATTCTGCATTTTGCTCAATGATGTTCCAATTGATCAATAATCATCATGCTCTTCAATTTCCCAAGTTCTTGTTTGAGTCAAGTTTGTGTTTGACTTAGGCCTTGGACTTACAATCTTAACTTTCTTACTTCTTTCTCTATGCTCTGTGTCCTCCTAAATCCTTTCTTAAGCCAAATATGTGACTCGAATGCTCATTCTCTATATTCCACTTTGCTTTCATGATTCCCTATTTACCTCTAGTGTTCCTAGGAGACTTCTAATCAAATTTATGCAATTTGGGCATTCCTACGACAAGTGTCCTTGGATTCTAGACACAAAGAAAGCATTCACCTTGATTCTCAACTCTCTTATCACCACACTCCAAGCTTCCTATGCTCCTTATCGGAATCGCGTGACTGTATGATTCAATTTGATCCGATCTCTCTTTTTTTCTCTCACAATCCTTACAGGACAGAGCTGTTACAAAATACCAGCAAAGAAAGCAAAAACCAAGTGGGTTCCTATCGGAGATGGGGCATGTGTGTGCAACACAAATACAAATGATGTTCATTTTTGAGGTAAGGGAATAAGCATGCAAATGCTAGTATCAACTAGATGCCTTTCTCAACTTTGGTTAAAGCAAGGCCAACCTCTTGGGAAGGTATGTCCCCATTTGTACCCAAGGATGGGCTTCCACATTGAGCTCTACAAAATTTATGGAAGCCTCTTTAATTTCGGTCATACACCTTGGTGCAAACTCCACAAGGTATTTCTTCTACCCACATGTTTAGGGATTTTGTAATCCCTAATGTTTTATGCTCCTTTCTTTGCAAGGTGATAATAAGGACATATGACAAAACTGTTTTGTGGCACATGATTAATTAGTATTTTACTTCCTACCTTACAAGGCATGTGCCAAAGTGGGTGTGGATTGTTGCAGCTGCCTTGCTTTTTGTTTTCCTTGTTCTTTGGCTAGAGACAATGTGCAAGCAGCCAAAGAACGAAAAGACCATATGTAAGAAGAAGCAAAAACTGGTTGCATATTGCAAGTATCTTGGACTTCCTGTGGACAATCTTAGGGTTATCCACCAAGAAGGCAACTTGGGTGTTTCAAGTCTTTTCACACTTGCCTGGTCATCTTGTGAAGCATCATTTCACTCCAAGAAGAGTCCTTTCTTGAGCCAGGAGTGAAAATTAATGGATAGAAGTAGCAGGAAGAAAAGAATGACCAAGAAGGGGTAGGTGGTCCATTGTCCTCTATTAGGCATGTGGATGTGATTGGTGTTGATGTGTGTTTTGTGACACTCGCCAAAACAGAATAAAATGTCAAGTGTACTATCCTCTCTTGAAAAAGGAAACCTCAAATGCTAAACGATGTAATCAATTAAAGCTACCCCAAGGTTTACAAACGTTATACATAGACTATGCAATGGATAGACTTAGTGAATGATGTGATTTGCTGTTCTCACAAAGGGACTTACGCTTTTCACTAGAACTAGAATGCTAAACTAACTTAACTTCAAATAAAAGACAAAAGGGATAAGGCTTAAAGAAAACTAAGCTAAACCTAAGGACAATGATAATAATAGATAGTGCTTGGATAGACAAATTTCTTATGGAACTACTTTCTACTTAAACAAAGATAGCTCACAACGCCATAGAAAGAGTGCAAATTTCCAAGGTAGTGAAAGATTTTCATATTTCAAACATTCATCCAAATACCCAATGCTAACGCAATGCAAATGAATATCCACAATCGCATTATTGTCAAAATGAGGTTCAAAGTAACCATACACTGCAATTTGCAATCAACAATTTACAAATGGTATGAACCAAGGAATTCAATCAAATATCTCCACATTTCTCCATTACAATCAATGAACTTTAACTAAATATTGAGAAGTAGAAACCATGCAAATGTTGAAACAACACACAAAGATCCACCATATCTTCAATCAAAATTATGTATTTTATTCCATCATAGTCTTGACAACAATTTTTGATCTCCTCCTCCTACTACTTCTACTTACTTCTGCTATTAACTATTAACCTTTACAAATGAAAAGGACGAGCCTTATATAGACTTTTTTATGACAAATGAAGGGCCCAAATTGATTCCAAATCAATGACCAAGATAATTCAATGAAACCCTAAGTGAGGGTAGTTATAACTACCACCTCTTACATTTAATATCTGCCAATAAGAAAATTACATGTCCTTGAATACATATCCCTTTTGAGGATGGACCAATGAGAAAATAGGTTGTAGCATGTCACGTCCCCTCCTTGATCGTCATATATATATCAATTATTATTATTAATTGATATAATAATTACCAAAGAATGATTATTCGAAGCTATTAAATACTTATTTATTTATTAAATATTATTATTAATTAATATTTATTAATAATAATCTTCTTGAAATATTCAAATAGAATAAATTAATATTATTATAATAAACATTGTATAAACAATAATATTACATGTTAATATTTATTTAGAGCAATGTTAGAGACGAATGGATTTAGGAGGAAAGAACTTATAACAAAATATATTAATTATTAATAAGTAGCGATCCCTAACAATGAGCGGCCATATAATGACATGAGTCGCCACCCTTACAAGGATAGTGGTCATGGCAGAAGACATACCCGTTCAAACCGATGGGGATATATTATACTGACCTACGGGGAGGGAATTAGGGAATTAAGGAATGAGGATATGGACTTTGAAAAAAAGAAAAAAGAAAAAAGACGTAGACATCCGCAAAGGAAGATTACAGGAAAGACAAAGGTTAATGTCAGCATTGACAACAAGATTTGGCTAAGGAGGGAACAGCCCCAGGTATGTCTCTACTGCCAAAGATACAAGATAATTATTGTATAACAAAGACAAATCGAATCATACAGCCATAGTGTGTCACGGGTATAAACCAGTCAACATACTGATAATAAACATGTTAATAATCTGTGATACATTAATGGTTAAATACAATAATGTCTAGGTGAATTAACAATGAAATTTTCAGTATCGTAAGTTCTCTATGCTGTCATTGTAATTATAATAATAAATGACCCACAAGTAAGATGTAAGGTATAAACTGGTAAAACACCAATAGAATTAATGTAACAAATCTGAAAATGTAACATCTTTGCTTTTGCTGGTATGCATGGGGATGTGTTAATATGAACGCTTGACATTTGTAGCCTGATAAAGTTTGTATGAAGAATATAATTCATAATAATAATAACAGAAACTACAATATGTTTAATAGTAATATTAGTATAAAGTTATTCATACTTAATTTCACATACTATGGCAGACCCGATCTGACGCATTGTCAGATCTGTCTGCCACTACAGTTACGAAGTGGGATAATTATTAGTGTTTTAATAAATGGGCAGTGTTAGTAATTTATACTATAGAATCTGTTCTATATACAAGGGTTGATTAATCAAATAATATTTCATAAAGAACTACTTTGCAGAAAAACATATAGCATATTACTGTTTGAACACTTATATATATATATATATATATATATATATATATATATACAGAAACAGTGATTTGAATGAACTAGTAAACGTGAGATTATAAATCTGATTGAATTATCTATTCAATATCAGGAAGAAGATTATGTTATCACTAATTGAATTCGGGTTAAGATAGTTTTGTCTCCTAGTCAATCTAGTTTAAGTCATGAGTGTAAATGATGTTCAATTTACATTCAATATGCAGGTTATATTCTATTTAATATTATCTTGTTCTATATATTACTGAATTAACATATGAATCTGACTATCTTCTTTTGTGTGGCAGGTGAGAGGAGCATTTGTTATTTTCTATGTCCTTTCTCATGAATGCCATTCAATATATATATATATAACAAGCGGGGTACGATCAAGCAATGCCTTGATCGGTCATGACCGATCAAGAAATTACTTGATCGTGCCTCTTTGTTAATAACAAACAATGCATATTAATTACCAATGCCAACCGGTATATGTTTATACTTTAACACCCGATGACTATCAGTGTATGATTAACCTTAACAGCCAATAACTATCAGCGTATGCTTAACAACCGATAACTATCGGTGTAACTTTATCATGCCACCCGATATTAATCAGTGCACATATAACCCGATATCAATCGGTGTTCGATTAATCATTTGTTTATTATCAATTATGTTAATCGATACAAATTGGAATGCATTAGTATGATTTAGTAATTGATGAACATAAACAATGATATAGTATGATTATCGATGTTAAGGATTTGATCGAACTGAATAGGTTAATTATATGCAAATGTAGAATGGCTATAAAATGAAGAATTAATTGCTTGAAGGTTTTCATCATAATTATCGATATGATAAATGATTGAATGAGAGACTTCATTTATCTCTCATTCAATCATTTATCTTACCGAAGCTATCATGCATTAACACTCCCTCTTAGCTAGGTAAGGTAAATGTAAACAATATATTCAAGCATCACAATTCAAATGATAGTTAGCATTTTTTACTCAATTTGACATTCAAGAAAATCATACCATCTAATCACATGATATGAAGTATCACCTAAACACGTGATATAGATGTCCATCACGTCAATCTTGTGAAGACAGGATATCACTTAATCATGTGATATCAGTATTGCCTAAACACGCAATACTTAGAGATAATCATATGAGAAAGATTAACTTCTCATCTTATCCAAGTTGTGATATGTGCACTAGCACTTTCTACAAATGTTTTATCACAACACAATCATGGCACATCCATGACACACCAGAGATCCAACATGATAACTGGTTTGGACATTATAAGATTGTCACCTTTTAATGTCTCCATGCAAGTGTTCATTATCTTGAGAGATCGTCACCTCTTAGATAAAAACTCAGGGGATCAGAATCCAAAATGTCCTATCATGACAAAGAAGTTTACACATTAAACATCTTATTGATATGCAAATACAGATTACAAAGCAAATTACCTTTCTATCATACCTAAACCTTTTCTAAAGTGATCAACCTTCACTCTAGAAAGAGGTTTGGTCAGAATATCTGCAATTTGATCTCCTATACAAACATATTCTAATTGGATCACATTCCTGTCTACCATATCTCGCACATAGTGGTATGGAATCTCAATATGCTTGGATCTATCATGGAACACTAGATTTACTGAGAGTTTTATGCAGCTTTGATTGTCACAATGGATAACAGTGGGTTTCATAGGCTCTCCAAACAACTCCACAAGCAACATCCTAAGCCATACTGCTTCTCGGGCAGCCATAGAAGCTGCAATGTATTTTGCCTCGGTGGAGCTTTGAGCTACTGAAGACTGCTTCCTGTTGATCCAAGATATCATGGCTGAACCTAGACTGAAGCAACACCCTGAAGTGCTTTTTCTGTCAGTTACACTTCCAACCCAATCTGAATCTGTAAATCCATGAAGGTTTATGTCAACTTTCTCATATTTGAGACCAAGGTTTAAAGTACCTTGTAGGTATCTCATGATGTGCTTTACTACAACCAGGTGTATCTCCTTAGGTTCACACATGAACTGGCTTAAGGCATTAACTGCATAACAGATATCTGGTCTTGTATTCACCAAGTACATCAAGGACCCGATCATATGTCTGCATTGAGTAGAGTCAGCGGGTTGTGACTCTGTTGCTGCTTCTTTAAGTTTATGTAAATTGGTTTCCATAGGAGAGGTCATGGGCCTACAGTTTAGCATTCCAAATCTCTTCAAAATGTCCAAGGTATATTTTCCTTGGTTTAGTATAATGTTGTCAGAATTCTACCATACTTCTAATCCTATGAAGTAATGAAGGAGTCCCAAGTCCTTCATATCAAATTCTTTGGATAGGTCTTTCTTGCATTGATCTATAAGGTGATCATTTCCTTTGATTAATAAGTCATCAACATATAAAATTAATATTAGCATATCACCTTTATTTCTTTTGCAGTAGAGATTAGGATCAGCATCATTCTTAGAGAAGCCTAGTCCTGAGAGATAGGTGTCAATTCTTTCATACCAGGCCCTGGGAGCCTATTTAAGCCCATAGAGAGCTTTCTTGAGTCTACACACATGAGATTCTACATCATGAATTTCAAACCCTTCAGGTTGCTCTAGGTAGACTTCTTCTGAGATCTCACCATTTAGAAATGTTGTCTTAACATCCATCTAGTGTACCTTCCACCCCTTTGCTGCTGCAATGGCTAATACAGCTCTTACTGATGTATACCCAGCAACAGGTGCAAAAGTTTCTTCATAATCTATTCCTTCTCTTTGAGAGAACCCTCTAGCTACAAATCTAGCCTTGTGTTTTTCAATACCACTGTCTGCAGCATGTTTGATCTTAAAAAGCCATTTAGATGAAACAATAGATTTCTTAGTTGGCCTAGGAACAATCTCCCAAACATCATTTTTCATAATGGACTGATACTCTTCAAACATGGCATCCTTCCATACTTGATGTTCAAGAGCCTCTGATACATTGTTTGGTTCGGCTTTAGAGAGATCATTTATAAGGGCAACATAGCTAGTGAATTTGTTAGGCCTTTTGCTTTCCCTGAAGGTTCCTGGAGGAGCAACAAACTTCTGAGCTTCTGCTACGGTTTTGGTGGCCCATAGTGGTCTTTTCTTGAGGTTTTCTCTAGGTGGACTTTGAGTTTCACTTATAGTTTCCTCATAATTCTCCCTTTGAAGCTCAGGAGAAGGATCTCTATCTATGCTAGGGTTGGAGATATAGACTTCAAGGTCTAGAGAGCTTTGGGCTCTTTTGAAGGCTAAGTCTTCTTCAAAGATTGCATCCCTGCTTAGTTCAATATTCTTTTGACCAGGTATATAGATCCTGTAAGCCTTAGAGGTTTCACTATATCCTACAAAGATTCCCCTTTTTCCAGAAGGCTCTAGTTTTAATCTTTTCTCCTTAGGTACATGAATATAGACAGGGCATCCAAATATCCTAAGGTGGCTAATATCAGGTTTTGATTTAGTAAAGACTTCCTCAGGGGTCTTATCTTCAAGGTGAGAGTGGGGAGATCTGTTTTGAATATATACAGCAGTGCTAGTTGCTTTTGCCCAAAGATTGATTTTTAGATTCTGATCAAGAATCATAGCTTTGGCAGCTTCAACTATTGTCCTGTTTTTCCTTTCAGCTATCCCATTTTGTTGGGGGTTATAAGGTATTGTTAACTCCCTCTTAATCCCTAAATTTTTACAAAACTCTTTAAATATTTCTGATGTGTATTCCCCCCCATTGTCAGTTCTTAGGGTTTTAATTTTATTTCCTGAGTAGTTCTTTGTTAGTGATTTGAATTCTTTAAACCTATTAAGGATCTCTTCTGATTCTTTACATTTCAGAAAGTAGATCCAAGTTTTCTTAAAGTAGTCATCAACAAATATTATATAATACAGAAATCCTGCCAATGAAGGCATGGACATAGGTCCACATACATCAGAATGAACTAACTCTAAAATTTTACTTGTTTTCCTAGTACTATTTTGAAAAGCACCCTTAGTATTTTTACCTAGGGCACATCCCGTGCATGCCCCTGAATGATATTGCTTTAACTTAGGTAGACCTATGACACAGTCTCCCATTGATGATAAAGCTCTAAAATTTAGGTGGCCTAGTCTTCTATGCCAGATTTCATTGGCATCTGTGGTCTCATGAATTAGGGGTAAGTTGGGCTCTGTACATAGCTCATACAAATAGCCTTGTCTTTGACCAATTGTTTTAGCTTTCTTGATGGATGAGTTCTTTCGCCAAGCCAATACTTTGTTATCCATGAAGGTTACTCTATATCCATTGTCCTCCAGTGTTGATATTGAGACTAGATTTTTCTTGATGCCTGGAACATATAGCACTCCTCTAAGTTGTAATGATACACCCGACTTTAGTTTGATGGTGCAGGTTCCAACTCCTTTGACAGGGTGTGTAGAGTCATCTCCAATAGTTACTTCCTCATCATTTTCCTCTTTCATTGAGTCTAGTACTTCTCTGAATCCTATGATGTGTCTGGATGAGCCATTGTCGATCACCTAGGAGTTCACTTTATTTGATGCTTGATTTGTGAGTGCTGAATAGAGTACATACTTCTCGGAGTCCTCTTCTCTTTTGGATTTTCTTGTTTTTGCTAATGTGGCATGTTTAGCTCTTTCTAGACATTTGGCAACATAGTGCCCAAATTTGCCACATTTGTAACACTGAATCTAAGAGAGGTCCTTTTTGAAGGTGTTCTTGCTGTGACGACCTTTTCTGTTCTTGAATTGCTTCTGCTTGCCTTTCTTATTTGAGTTCGTATTAAGAACTTGAAGATCTTCATCTATATTCTTCTGTTTGATCCCTTTCTTATTTTGCCTTGATTCCTCTTGAAAACAGTCAGCCTTTAGCCTATCGAATTTTGGGAAGTTATCCCTTGCACTGATGCCTTGGACGAATGTTTCCCATATGCTGGGCAACCCATCTAGAGCAATGAGGGTTAATTCTTTGCTTTGGATCTCATATCCAAGGGTGCCATAGAGTAAAAATTTTCATTTTTTCACAAAATTTTCATGTAGTGGTCCTTCATTTTTGGAAACAAAAATGAGGACAACAACTGGCTCTGGTTGGGGAATTCTTTCATTTATCCTTCAAGATTGTGAAAGAAAAGAATCCAGAACTCTAAGTGCCTTCCTCTTATCCATTGGGTCACAGAATCAAACAAACCAAAAACAAACAAACAAAAGACGCAAAACAAACAAGAGAAAGACATTATGTACAGGAAGTTACCTCGAATCTTCATTCAAAGTAATGCTTCAAATGTTGACCATTATAAGGCAGCGCAAATGGTGTACCATCATGATAAGCCAAGATAAAACTATCTTCTCCAGCAACACGGTGAATAGTGAAGGGTCCTCGTCAAAGAGAATCAAATTTGCCATGTAAACCTTTCAATTTCCTTCGCTTATCCCAAAGCAAAACACGATCACCAACTTGGAATCCTTTTTGCTTTTCTTTCTTATCAAAAAGAACTTTGAGTTATTGCTGATGCTGGGCAATCCGATCTACCACTTGTGTTCTTTGTTCTTCCAGCTGAGAAAGATACATGATCCTTTTGTCTAAAGCATTCTCATAAGTTTGATCTTCAATTGCTTTAGCCAATTTGAGAGCAGGAAGTTCCAAAGTGATGGGTATTTCTGCATTGATCCCATAAAGAAGCTTGCGAATAATAGTAATCAAATTCTTGTTACTAGATTCCGCCTAACCATTACCTTGGGAATAATAATCGGATGAATGAGTTAACAAGATATTATACTCAAAGCAAAATTGTGAAATTTCAGAGGAAGAAAAGGAGGCTGCATTATCAGTCACGATTTTGAATGGAACACCAAACCTGGAAATAATATTCTCCTTGAGGAATCTGAATACTATCTCAGAAGTAGCGTTCTTTACCGATACGGCTTCCACCCACTTGGTGAAATAATCAGTTGTTGTATGGACATACGAATGACCTGCACTTGAAGAGGGATTGATCACACCAATGAAATCAATGCCCCACTGCCGAAAAGGCTCTTCAACAATAACCGGCTTCAATGGCAATGCTACAAGCTTTGGTTTGCCTACAAACTGTTGACAATGTACACACTTACGCACCCACCGGAAAGCATCTTGAAAGAGTGTATGCCAATAATACTTTGCTCTCAAAATTTTGTGAGTAGTCACTGGTGCAGAAAAATGTCCACCACAAGCCCTGTCATGGAAAGATTCTAGCAATTTGGTTTGTTGTGCTTTGTCAACACAACGGAGGAAACTACCATCAATTGCTCTTATGTACAAACCAGTATTCCATAATACAAAGTTCACAGCTTTCAACTTGATACTTCTTTTTTCCTTGAATGACAAATGTTGTGGACATTCACCATAAGTCAAGAAAAATGCTATATTAGAGTACCATTCATCAGTAGTACTAACAAACAATACTTTGGGAAGATCTTCAGAATCATCCAATTCTCGCCCCTCTGGAATACCTTCCGCCATCAGCTGACAGAGTCCTCTTCCTCGAACAAGCTTTGTAGGCTTGATCTCCAAGTCATACTCTTGGATTTTAGCAATCCAATTTCCTCTCTTTGTGCCAAACTCCTGTTGTGTTAAGATAGATTTGACTGATGTATCAGGAACTAACACAACGGTATGAGAATTCAAGATGTAAAAAACGAAAGTTCTTAACTGCTTTAACAACCGCATAGGCATTCTTCTCAATAGAGGAATACTTGAGTTCATGAGACTTCAAAGGACAACTCATGAAAGCGATAGGAGATTCAATCCCTTCTGAATTTTTCTGCATCAGAATAGCCGACAGAGTATGCTCGAAAGCATAGCTATACATGATGAACTCCTTGGTGTAGTTGGGACAAACCAAGATGGGTGCATGAGCAATTGCATCTTTGATATCATTGAATGTTGCTCTTCCTTCAGAATTCCAATGGAAAGCAGACTTTCCTTTCATCATATCCACAATATGACGAGTCCTTTCCGCAAAGTCAGGAATGAATCTTCGCAGAAAATTTACCTTACCAAAAAAGGAATGAACAGCAGTCTTGTTGGATGGCAAAGGGAGATTCTGAATAGATTTAACCCTTTCAGGATCAACTTTTATACCTTCCTTGGAAACAATATGACCAAGAAGTTTTCCCTCCGTCACCCCAAAAACTGACTTCTTGGGGTTAAGAGAGATGTCGTGCTTACGACATCTTTCAAGTACATCTTGTAAATGAAAAAGATGATTCTCACGATCTTTAGAAAAAAAAAGTTGATCATCAAGATACACTACAATATACCTTCCCACAGTACCACGGAAAGCCAAGTCCATAGCCCGTTGGAAAGTAGCCCCTACATTGATCAACTCAAAAGGCATTTTGCGATATGCAAATGTACCCCATGGAGTAGTAAATGCAGTCTTATGTTGATCAGGTTCACTAACCTCAATCTGATTGTATCTCGAAAATCCATCTAGCATAGATAGCATCTCGGAACCTGTCACCGTTTGCAAAACTTGATCCATGATTGGCAATGGATAATTATCCTTGAGTGATAGTTGATTAAGATTTCTGAAATCAACACAGATACGTATTTCTCCATTCTTCTTACGCACCAGTACTATATTCGCCAACCATGTTGAATGATGGATGGGAAAGATAATCCGAGTATCAAGCATTTTTTGAACTTCAGAAAGAATGGTACCTGAAATCTTCGGATTATACTGGCATTGCTTCTGTCTGAAAGGTTCTACACCAAGCTTGAGAGGAATGTCATGCTGCACTTCCTTGGGTTGAAAAGATTATAGATCATCATATGAGTATGCCAAGACATCACGGTATTGGCACAAAAGCTGAATAAACTAATCTCTCTCATCTGAAGTGCAGTTATTGCCAATATTGACAAATTTTGGATCTTCATCAGATCCAATATTATATTTCTCAAATCCCATAGGAGAATCAACACTTTCTTGTTGCCG
The DNA here is from genome assembly GCF_030272615.1 of Cryptomeria japonica. Taxonomy (NCBI): domain Eukaryota; kingdom Viridiplantae; phylum Streptophyta; class Pinopsida; order Cupressales; family Cupressaceae; genus Cryptomeria; species Cryptomeria japonica. The sequence goes on along the minus strand of NC_081406.1, from coordinate 280,919,018 downwards.
TCTCTTGATATAACGATCATGTTGATCGAAAAGTTTTTCAAGAGAAACCAACCCCTTGGGAATCTTATTTCCTTTTAGCTGAAGAATATTTTCATCTGATTCAGATGATATTTCAGACATTGAATGTGAAGACGAAGAAGTAGGAGAATTACTTCCTTCAAAATACAAGTTGTTGAAACCATCCTCAGCTTGCAAGAAATTATTGATCTGCTTGTCATCATTAAAAATCTGCCAATGATCCCAATTGTCGGGCACACTAGGTCTGCAGATTATCTCAATAATATATTTATTTTGACCAAAGTCAAGATGGGGAATTAATGAAGTAGCTGAAACAGCAAGAGAATCAGCCCTATCATTGTATTCACGAGGAACAACTGAGATATTGAAAGAATCAAAATCTTCAATATTTTCCCATACCAAATTGTGGTAATGCTTGACTCTGTCATTCTTAGTTTGATATATGTTTCTCACTTGACAAACAATTAATTCTGCATCACCTTGGGCATGAAGATTTCTGATTCCTCTTTTCAATGCAACGCTCATTCCTAACAAAAGCGACTCATATTCAGCCGTATTGTTAGTATTAGCAAATTGCAACTTGAAAGAGTAAGGGAAGATCTCTCCCTTAGGAGATATAAGAACTACACCAGCTCTAAATCCATTTGTAGTGCAGCTGCCATCAAATTCAAGAGTCCACACATCATTTGAACTATTGTTTTCATTGGAAAGATTAGAGTTGCCTTCATCCGAGATGGGCGCATTATGAAAAGAAAAGTTGTCATCTTCTTCCATAGGAGAGGATGAACTTTCCTCTTGAATAGACGAAGAGTGAAACTCATCTTGTCGAGGAGGTAATGGAATACTTTCATCAGCAAGAGGAGATGAGACCTCTTCAACCATAACGTATGAACTGGAAGACCCATTTTCTGACGCTTGATCCTGATCAGTATCAACAAACTTTTCATTTGCTGAAAGTAGTGAAATGTCAGAGCTGCTAGAAGAATAATCTTTAGCGAATTCTGAAATTTCATCTGTATGTAGATAATAATTCCCGAAACCTGAAGATTCAAAAAGAATCTGAGCATGGGGATCATTAGACTTGACAACCATGTACTTGGTTTCTCTTTCAGGAATTAACTTCTACACAACACCTTTGACAGGTATTCTGGCTTCCGTCATATCCATGTTGAGTTCACCTCCAACATCCTTACAAAAATTACGGCCAAGTAACATTCCATATGATGCAGGAACATCAGCCACCAAGACAGTCATCTTTATTTTATTATCCGGAAAAGCAGCAAATGCAAATTGAGCATCCTTGATTTGCCCAATAAAAGGCACTTGTTTGTTCTCCATGGAATAACAATGACCAAAAGTTTTGGTCAAGGTCAGCCCCAAAGCTTGAGCAACTTTTGAGGGCATGACGTTATCAGAAGCACCGGAATCCAGGACACAATTGCTCAATTGAAAACCATTGATCAACAAAGAAATGTAAAAGGGTTCTATCTTTCCTTGAGTGGTAGATGGAATGGTCACCAAATGATTGGGCAAATTCTTGGTTTCTTGTGCGATGGTGTTTTTAAGTATAGGACGAGTCTCCTTAATTTTAACAAAATCAGCTAATCTATCAAATTGATCGAGATTAGCTTGTAAATACTCAACTTCGGACATTTGAATCTTAATCTTTCTAGCATGGTCAATAATATCAAAAGCTTGAAAGGAACCAGCTAGAAAGGGATTAACATTGTCCGATAGTGGTTTGGGGTTGGGCATACTGGGCTTGGGATCAACAAATGAAGCAAGAGGACTTTTGTTACTTACTTGGATTTTCACTGCATCCTTTGGAATATAGGGCAGCGGTGTTCCTCTTTTAGCAATAATAACAAGGGGTTGTAAATCACTTGCGATCTTTGCGGCTTCTTCTTGTTGGGCCAACCGGGTCTGGGATCTTGTCGTTATAGCAAATGCTTGGCTATGAGTCCTTTCGGGAGCAACAGAGTCATCATAGTGCATGTAACGTATAGTAGAGTCGCCAATCACTTCTTCTTCTTTCAAAAATAGCAAGACACTAGTCTTCAAACGAAAGTGTGAGGCTTCCGAATGCGTCCGTGTCCCTAGCAGATTCAAGAAGAATCTGTAGGTGTTTCAGATGGGCCAAATAAATTTATATCAGAAATTATAAGATAGAATTACCAAAGTACTTCAACTCTCTCAAACCCTAGTAGATCAAGACACTAGACCTCAAACGAAAGCGTGAGGCTTCCGAATGCGTCCGTATCCTCAGCAGAGTCGCCAAAAAACTGTTGGTTGAAAATTTTGTACACTTGGGGAAATATACAAAATTGTGGTTTCAACCACAGCACACGAGTAAAAACTCTCCTAATTAATGGAAGCCTCCCCCTATCTAACTACAACATGGAAAATAAAATAGGATGGGACAGCAATCTTTCTTCTTTTTTCAAGAAAGACAATATCCTTTTCTCTTCACAGAAAAGGATAGCGATTGAATATGAACAGCAATAACCACTTTCAAGTGAAATAACAGAAAGGAAATGAAATTTCCTGAAAGCGCAAAGACTTCTGTCACTTCCTTCAAGACGGGGCAACAATATCAAGCTCAAAGAATTGACTATTGGAAGTCCTATCTACCCTTTGCTATACTAAATTTTACAACGAATAAAAGATAACAGCTCAAAGACTGGAATAATCTATTCTTTCAACACGAAGACAAGAACTAATGCAAGCTCAAAGACTTGCTGCTATTTCTTATCAAACAGTAATTTTTCCTCAAGAATAGAAACAAGCTCAAATACTTGCTACTCCTTCTAGAGATTTTCCTATTTTAATTAATCTTCTCTACTTGCAGCTCAAAGACTTCAAATCAGATTGGACTAAGCTCCTTTAGAAACACTTTGAATAGAAGAAATAAAAAGATTCAAACTCAAACATGTAGCTCAAAGACTCAAAATTTGAGTAATCCTTCTTTATTATTCTTCAAAACCTTCAATTCACATACATAAGCTCAAAGACTTCTTGCTGCAAAATTCAACAGAGTTTTTGCTTGCTTTCCAAATGATAAAAGTTACAATAGATCCCTCAAGTTTTTATATAAGAGGAGCCTTGAGAAAAAGGTGGGAGGATCCTAACTAACTTGAGAGATTCTCTCAACCACCAAGACTAATTCAATAACTAATTGAGACTTCAATAACTACCTAAGAGTTATTCCAACTAACTAAGACTTATTCCAACTACAGTCCTAATCGGACACAACTTGTAGTTGCCTTACTTGTAATTACAAAAGTGCAAGTAATGTGTAACTTGCTTTTTACAAAAAATACTTTTACATGTAACTTGTCGAAACTAAATTACAACTAAAGATTACAAAAGAGGGAAAATTCAACTAAGTGTTGAAAAACACTTAAGTTGCATTTTGTGAAGACACAAATCCTCGAAATTTCTGGATGCTCGTTAGTAGTTCCTCGGGATTCGGTTCATGGGTGTTCTTCGCAACAACCATGGTCTTCACAATAGTGTCATGACAGCGGAGGAGCGCAGAATTGTTTTTACCCAGGATAGAATGGATTTCATTCAAAAAAGCTTGGTGTTTCATCAATGCTTGAATTGAAGCGGCCGAGAATTGTTCGCTCCTCCATTCATTATGAATCCTCATCTGTAAATCAGCAAGAACTTCTTCTTCTGGAATCAGCTCTCCATCCTGACTTACTATGTTGCAAGAGGCCCTTTCACAATGTGAGACAATATCTCGATAAACTTCGCCTCGAAATCTCTTTGCATCACCGATCTCCTCCATGAGGGATTTAAGAACAAGGGTCTTGCTTTCCAGGAGTTCTTCAAATTCCAAGTACATGACCCTGGAAGAGATGATGGCATGCTCCTGTAGAACACTCAGCTATTGTTGGGGCATGGTACGCCAAATTATCAAACTTTCTTCAACACTTTTCAAATTCTTTTTGAAAGTATTAGAAGTTTGATCTAGTTTCTCCTCAACAATTTCCAACTTAGACATTATTTGAAAAATGTCTTTCATTACCTATACACATTGATCATGAAGTTGATCAACCCAGGAATCCAGTGCTTGTACTTTCTGAGCAGCCCTTTCCACTCCACGTATTGATTCTTGGGAACCAGAAGAACCTATGGAGTTACTCCCTTCAGCAGCAGGTTTTGTAATTTTATGAACGGCTGCCATAAGTTGTTGGTTTTCCTCTTCTAGCTTGTCTTTCTTCGCTAGAAGATCATCATACCTTTGCACCAACGAAGCAACAGAAAACTGAGCATCATGTTTAATGACCTCATGCGTTTGCTTGCCCAACTCTATCCTTGTAACCTTATAATCAGCAGCTGACATTTCATCAAGTGGCTTATCTGCAATAGGTTCCACAATTTCACCTACCTTCATCTTATTGCTATCAACAGTTACCCCGGAGATAGTCTTGGCCTTCTTAGCAACTTTGGATCTGGACTATTTCAATTGCTGATAGTCAAAGGCATCAGGTGAGATTTCTTGCTTCTTCTTTTTCGGGGTGAAAGAACTAAGCCATGGAGGCAAAGTCATCAACTCCCCTCCAATAGCAGCCGTAGGCAAAGGAGAAGCAATTTCTGTTTGAATCACCATGGTCATCCTGGGAGGAATATCTATTTGGACAGCGACCACGGTTTGCTCAGTTACCAATGGGCATGAAGATTGCCTCATGAATTCTTCAAAACCAAAAGTGGAAGTATCAATTTCTGATAATTGAATGCAAGTAGGAATATTCTCAGGAACTTTCAACACACTCTCTTGTTGATGATCAGGAGATGGCTCGTATGCTGAAATGGGAATTGCATTCTAAGGAGACTCATCCACAAGCAAATCAAGAGGAGAAAGAGGCGTCTCGATGGAAACTGGAGGAATGACCTCAGGCGTCGAGTCTGAAACTGGAGACTTGGGAGCATCATCAGATTGCTGCCCCTCATCTGGATTATCCAGATTGATCACCTGAACATGGAATCGTGCTTTTTCCTTCCCACGAACAGTCTCCTCAGGAAGAAGCACTACTGCACGACTGAATCGTAACTTGATCCTTGTGCCTTAAGATGAAGCACCCTCCTTGTTGTCAATTTGAATCTCAGACTTCCATCCAATAGGCCCCATAGAATCATCTTCTTTACCAACCTTGATTTTAATAAGTCTAACAGCATTACTTTTCAGCCATGCGTTGGTGTTCGCCAGGATAGGCTGAAATCTGTCAAGGATGGATATGCACTCCTTGTGTGACCATTGGATCAAAGGAAGTGGAGCTTCCTCAACCCTCCGTGAAGTGTATTCAGGATCAAGTATATGCCCGTCATCAATCATCCCTTGTGGGATATCCACCAAGTTCAAATCAACAATTTGCTCGACAGTGAGCCTGCAGTAATCCATCTTTAGAACTTCGGCTTCCGTGCGGAGATCTACCCAGATGTCTTCAATGCGATGTACATGCACAAAGGATTTCTTGATCTTCTCCTTCATACCCCTATAATCAAAAACAGCTCTAGGTTTAAACCTTTTGAGCTTGATTTCCTACAATTCAGTCTCCATGGCTTTAACCTTCACAGATGTAACAAGGGAGTACCGGCCAATTTTCAATGGGTTTGTGGTCGAGATCCCCATTCCAACCTTGTGCTTAGCAGACTGAAAAGTGTGAACAGCCATGATCTGTCTTCCTGTCATGTCCCCTCCTTGATCGTTATTTATAATCTAAATGAAACAATTATTATTATAAACTAATATAATCAACAAATGATTATTTGAAATTATTAATATTTAATTATTAAATATTATTATTAATATTTAAGTATTAAATATTATTATTAATATTTAAGTATTAAATATTATTATTATTATTCACAAATTAATATTGAAAATTATTATACAAAAATTATTTAGTAATATGTGAATCACATTTTATTATTAATAGAATTTAATATTGTTAATACAATTAATATTACTAATGCAATTAATATATTGTTATTTAATTAATATATATTAATATTTATTATTAATAATATCCTTGAAATATTCAAATAAAAATAAATAAATAATATATTATAAATATAATTTATACATCATAAATTATAAACTTAATTTACATATTATGATACCAATATAGAAGGAAAGACCATCGAAGGAGAATAAGCATCTAGGAAAATGCTGTCGGCGGTTAAGAGAAGGCACGATAACAACGAGTTATTAGCATAGTCAAACATCGATTTGTTAATATGTGAAAGTATGCGATTAAAGATAGATGAAGGAAAATGATTTCAAAGAGACAAGAGACGTGTCTCTTTAGACACACTTCGTCCACATATATTAAGACAAGCCAATTCAGTCCAAAGGGGACTTTTTTTTATTCATCCAGATTTGGATCTGCTCGATGGAGCAATTGCCTCTGGCATTTCTGGTTGCAAGGTTACATCACAAATCAGAGATGGCACCGTGATTTGCAAGCACCTAAGTCAGAATCCGAAACAGCAACCTATCGCTCCTAGTGATATTATGCGTTGCTTAATTGCATTACCCTATCAGATACAGCAAACACATTGCTGTAAACAATATTTATCATTTGCAGGTTTATATCGTTTATTTTAGACATATCACTATTATACTATCATTAAAAGTGACAAGGAACAGCTTATTCATAACATATTTCTATATCAGCATATCAGACATTGTTATTCATATATTGACATCCATATCATCTTGCATATGTTTATATCATTTGCACTAGAAGTAGAAGTCAAAACTTCCATTACTGGGTCTAAGTGCAAGTATTTGATAACATAAGTGGGAGAAGTTGAAGTCATTGTCCCAATATCTCTATCTAGTGCAAAAGGGGACGATTACCCATGGTAAACCATAGACACACGAAATTTAGGATTGACAAACAGAGATAGCATTCTCCACGAACAAAGGGATTATAATCAGGCATAGTGACCAGACCAAGGCATAAGCATAAGACCGCATAATCTTAAGGCCTTTATTCAGAAACAGTGTCCAAGGTGCATGCTGACAAGGAGACATAACAAATAAAGTGATTAGGGAGAACTCAGAAAACATATATTAATTCAGCAGCATTTATAATTATCTTGTGAAAGCAGATTATAAAGGAAGGAATACCACGTGGGGATCTCTGGTCTGACAGATATCAGAATTAAAGAAAAAGAACTTCAATAGGAATTCAGATTTATTAGCATTAGAATAAATTTGTCAAAAGTGCTTTGTGGGCCCCAAACAATAATTACTCAGATTCCTAAAATAAAAGGATTCTCAAATGATGATTGCATCAATTAGAAAAGGATTTGGAGATTCCACAATTATTTTGTGTTTTTTGCAGCAGCTCCACTAAAATGAATGGGACCCACTTGGAAGACTTAGAAATATTGGTAAAAGGGCAGAGAAATATGTGTGAGTAAAATAAAATATATATATTTAGAGAGTGAAACAGTGTGTGTTGGGGGTGGAGAAATATAAAAAAAAGAAGATTATTAAAGGACACTAAAATATGAATAAATAAAGCAAATGTAATGAAATATGTGTAATATATTAATTAAATAAAGAAGATATCAAAAGACATGTCTTTTGGGTAAAAGACATAGTTTAAAGGTATATAAGGAAGAAGTGAAAAGTATGAAGGATGCCAAGAATAAAATACATACCACAGCAAGAGAAAAGTATAAGTAGGTGCTAGGTGAAAAATAATATTATATCAGATCTACACATAAGACAAGAGGTTCATACAGAATAGAGGAAAGGTATACGTATTAAAAAGACTATTGAACATAGGCACCAAGGACATGGATGAAAAGTAAGATTGCAGATCCAATGAAGAAAAGTGTACATAAGACTATTGTAGATCTACGGAGGATTGTATGAATAGATTATATAAAAAGACAGTGAAGAATTTTATGACAAACTTAGTAGATTTGTAAGGAGATGGTAATTAGTTTATGGGAGGTTAATGATCAGCATAAGTCAGACAAAGCTATCAAGATAAGTTCTACCTTCTGATTTATTCATAGAAATTTAAGTTAAAAATTATAGTGAAATGTCCTCAGATTTGATAATAATTAATTTATAAATGTTTTATAATTTTCACTATAAGTTGAAATTGTTGTCTCGGGACTGAATTAGGGAAAATCCCAAGGAGGGACATTACACTTCCCAACTCCATAAGAATGATCTTATCAGTAGGGTATCTGGGAAGCATGTATGGCTGACCATCATAGCATCCGATCCTCATATAAGTGAAGGTGGGAAATTGCAGAAACAAACACCCATACTCAGACACCTTGTCCCATGCCTCATCTGATACTCTCTTATTCCTGAGATTTATGTCAAATTGACACATGAAATATCCAAAGAATGCATCTTGGACCCTTCTGAAATGCAGTCTATTGGGTCTCAACAGCAACTGGTCATAATATTCCCAAACTGGTATAAGTGAGCGATCACCTTTGGTAGAAAGACCTGGAAAGTGTCTAAGTGATGCTGCTAAGTATACCAAATATGAATTCATAAAGGTGGTCATGGTGGTAGGAACTATTGCAAGTTGTTCGCACAAGGCATCGCTGATGACTTCTCCCCATGAAATGTGATGAGACTGCCGTATGAACATGATAAACTGGTGTTGTGACCTTTTCACACATCGCCCCATTGCTAACGAGGACCCCCTATTTGCCAGCTTCCTGCATTGTTAGGTTAGGGTTTTGGCTGCTTAGTGGGCAATTTTGCGTTTTCCGTGCCTGAGTCTCAGAGTTTTGATCATGCCTAGTGTCGTCTAGGGTTTTTGAAGTGTTAGGATCAAGTTGCAAAAGATGATATTTTTTGATCCTAAGTTTTGTCTAAGTGTAGACCTATTTGAACGTTAACGAGTTTTTAAACACGCGCATCAAGTGATTTTAAAGTGCCAAGGTATTCACAGACCTTTTGGAGTTGTTTTCTCGCTCCTAAGGTAATATTTAAGTTGGTTTCACACTTTATTCCAATATTTTCCTAGCGTTTCGCTCATATTTTTGGAAAATTAGTCTAAGTCCAGTTAAATTTAAAGTCGCTGAGTGATCTTGAGTGGTTAAAATGATAAAATCCAAAGGGAAATCCTTATTCCAAGGGTTAAAGGGTCAAAATCCATGCTAGAGGTGTTTTTCCCCTCACATTCTAGACTACCCAACCCATTCCCCCACTCAAAATCTATACTACACATGGGTTTCCCCTGAAATTCAAACTGGCTACTAATTTCCCCCACTATTTATCCACACCTGGGTCGAGTTTCCCCTGAAAGTGTTAAAATTTGGCTAAGTGTCAGGATTTATCCAGATTGCCATCGAATTTCCCCTGGGAGTGCAGACTGGAGTGCAAGGATAAATCCATGCCTGGGTCGATTTTCCACCAGGATTTTTGTGACAACTAAGTGAGGATTTTTGTCCGGATTTTTATCTAGACAGGGATCGATTTTCCCCTGAGCATTTTTGTAAGGATTTTTGTCCGGATTTTTATCCAGATAGGAATTGATTTTCCACTGGGAACATTATGAAGAGTTTTGAGTCCGGATTTTCATCCAGACTGAGGTCGAATTTCCACCAGGGAGGTATTTTTCCAAGTTAAGCGAGTTTTGAGTGTGGATTTTTGTCCAGACACACATCGAATTTCCCCTGGGGGGTGATTTTTGCAAAATGAGTGCATTTTTGTCTGGATTTTTGTCCAAACTCACATCGAATTTCCCCTGGGAGGGTTTTTATGTGCATTTTCATGAAATTGAGCATGGATTTTCATCCAAGCATGGGTCGAATTTCCCTTATGGGGCAAATTTTGACACTTAAGTGATTTTTAAAGGGATTTCTCAATCCCAACATATAGCGATTTTCCCTTGGAGGCTTTATTTTGGATTTAATTTGCAATATTTTAATAAATAAGCCCCATTTAATTGTTTTTAAATAATTATTAATGATTATTTAAAATTTAAAAGCAAATCTAATAACTTGCAATAATTATTAAATGTTTGAACCTTCTAGAAGCAAGTTAGGGTTTCACCAAGCAAGTATTTATACAAGTGTTTTATCCCACATTGCTTGTGTGGTGAAAGTGAAAGATGAAAGCAAGTATATGAGAGGAACTTCAACATTATTTTATTATTATTTCTGCCAGGTGTCTCCATGAAAGCGATTTTTCTCCAAGTTGGGTGATTTTTTTAGCAAGGCATTTTTGTGAAGTGTAGGATTGAGGATTTATTTTCCTCCATTTTTTCCAACTTGCTGATTTATTCCTCTTGGCTGCCATTAAAGACCAGTTTCAGATTTTCAATTTTGCTAAGTTTGGCGATTTTTCTCCAAATTTAGCATTTTTTGGTGAAAGTTGACAATTTCATGATTGGAGACTTGAGCGATTTTTCCTCCACCATTTTTGCTTGTTGTTCAGACCTTCATTGCTGCAGATTGCTACCATTAACAACATTTTTCAGAATTCTGAAAATTTCGATTTTTTGCTAAGGCAAGCAAATTTTTGTGTTTGGGATATCCAACCCCAACTTGGGCGATTTTTTTCAGATTGCTGCCATCCTTCATTGCTGCAAATCAACGCTGCCATTGACATCAATTTTCAGAATTCCATTTTGGCGCTAGACTTGGGAAAATTTCGATTTTGCTTGGGAGGTGTTTTGGTGCCATATTTTGATGATTTTCGTGCATGCTTGTTGGCTGCCATCATTTCCAGCCTGTTGATTCGCTTCAGATCTGAGGTTTGCTTCAGATTTTGACCTCCATTAATGGCTGCCATTAATTTTCAGACTTAAGTTTTTATTGCCCAGCCAATTCCAACTTAAACATTTAGCATTTGGAGGTGTTTTATGGATTTTTCTATGCATTTTTTAGACCATTTTATCGCTGTTGCAGGTCTGAAACTCCATTGTTAGGCAGTTGTCCTCAGAAATTTTCATTTCCAGCCACCTAACCAGTTTTAGCGAATTTGCTTGGGGTTGTTTCCTTAGCAATTTTTCAGCATTTTCAGGGATTTAAACCACTTTGCAAGACACTGGTAAGTCTGAAGTATCCGATTTTCAGACTTGTCCTTAGAAAACTAAATTTTACCGGCCATACTTGCATTTCAGAAAATGATTGTTTTCATCAATAAAACTGATTTTTATTGATTTTATGTACATTTTGAAGACTACAACATGTTTTAAAGGTTTGATTTTCAGGTTGTCTTCAGAATTTTTGACCTCCATTGTTGACTACGGAAGGTGTATTCGGACATTCATTGTGTGAAAACACAACCTTTCACACCTTTCCTTAGTCATCATCAATCCGGTATACTCCTTTGCACTTTAGCTTGCATATTTTATAAGCGTAAGGAGGTATAGATGAATTTTATGGAAGGCTTCTATGTCTTAGTGTTGTCACACTTTGAACTTACTTGCTAAAATTTACCAAGTGTATGGATTATCTTCCTGACTCCATGCTCTAAATTAGCCTAATCTTTAGAAAGTCAAGAATTTTATTACGAATGTTTTCCTAAGTCTAACTTCGAGCTTCGTACAGGTGCGATGTCAAAGTCAGGATACAAGGAAAGGAAAGAACTGCTGAAAACGCTGGAGGCTAGATTTTATCCAAAGTTTAAGATTTCATCCAGATGGAAGGAGATCGCTGATATAAACATGCATTTCTTGGACTTCGACCAAATGCAATGTCGGATGTTCGGAGTCAGAGATCAGGTTCCTTCCCTAGCATATGCAAATATTATGAAGAGTGGCATTTTCCATGCCGCTTGATTTTCACAATCCATAGAGTGTAATGAGTTGATCCTGGAGTGTGCACAATGTTACGATCCGCTCACAAGAATGATTAAGAGTCCTAAGGGCGTTGTCATCGCCTACCTTGTTGAGGATGCCATTGTTGAGGTGTTCGGAATTCCACGCGGAACAAACATGAGATGTGACCAAGGAGGATTATGCAGACAGATACACGAAGAAGATGGGTGTATGTAAGAATTTAATTAACAAAGAGTGGATGATTGAGCCTAGGTCTCATCATTCCCAGGCTCCCAAGACACTTATGTGCATAGATTTTAAGGAGGAATATAGTGATTTGATATTCCTACTCAACAAAGTGATGGGAATGCCACAGGGAGCAATATTTCATGGATAGATGTTCTACCTCATTCAGGATTGTCTTAGAGGAACACTAGTGAATTGGTCCAAGATTATAAGTGACAATCTAGATTTCCAGCTGAGAAATGTAGAGCGGTCCAAGTCATTCGCCATGACTTCCTACCTGGTGTACCTGTTTGCACGATTTGTTTCATACAAAAGATTAATATGCAAAGGTGAAGTCGGAAATGGGCAAGGACAATTTAAGAGTTATGAATGCTACCCCCAACTGAGTATGCACAGAAATGAAGACTACAAAAGAGTGAATGATGCATTCACTATGTACATCACATGGATGCTGCAAGGCGGAATCCACAAAAGATTGTCCAAGGAGGCAACAGAGTTAATAGAGAAATATGGATCATGGTATATACAGTTCCCCACTTTCACATACCTCGGGATTCATGGGTTTCAATCTGAACCCTACAGACTTCCTAGGTATCCAATCGACAGAATGATATTGTTGGAAGTGGTGAGACAACTTCTAGAGTTCGATGTTATCCAGAGAGAACCTATTTCAGTTGGGAAGATGTCAGAGGTTTGCCAATCCGCCATAGCTGCCAGCACTGCAGGTGAGGAGATTGCATTCTACAAATTTGCAACATACAAGAAAAGAGAAAGATTTGATCCAGACAAGAAGGTCGGAAGGATCAGGGGAGAGAAGTTCACTCATAAGGTTGACATAGAGGATTATTTGGCTAACTTGATGGACGAACAAGCAGTGAAGAGAAGAATGTGGTCCAGAATGTCAGTGGATTTCATGAGGAAGTGTGGACTTTTCCCCATTCCTGATCAGATATTAGATGATAGAGATCATACACACCCACGTTATGAGAATGAAATGAAGGCAATCCTATTGCCAAATTGGTCAAAGTCAGAAGAGATTGACCTGAATGTATTGATGAGAGAGGTCTTGAATTTCTCCCGCACATGGGTAGATATGCAGATGAATAAATTAGTTGACATGGGTGTTCCTTCACTTATGAAAGGATGAAGCCGGAAGAGTCTACTTCCGAGGATGATCAAAGGATTGTCAGTGATGTCAGGATTCATGCAAACGAAGAGAGTCAAGCTCCCAAGAGAAGGAAGAACATGCCTGGAGAAGTCAAGGCCAGAGGGAAGAAGATTGAGGAGGTGAAGAAGAAATAGAAGACTATCAATCCACTTATCATTCCTTCACCCCCTCCTAGTGTCTCATCAATCGAAGTGATTGAAGTAACAGAACAGAATAAAGAGACTCAGCAATGTTCCAACACAGTGATACTACTAGAGAATATTCAGGAGTTCCATGCCATAGCGACATCTGCACCTCCTGATGAAAATAATGATTAGCCGGAATCCCCTACTATACTTTTGGAAGTTAGCTTGGGAAATGAAGTATATGATTGGACCAGGAATAATCCTGATGATAATGAGGATGTTATCTCGGTATTGAAAGGACTTGATCGAGAAGTATGTCTTGATGGTGGTATGGAAAAGGCCGCTATTCCTGAATGGCTGAGGAGAAGCATGGAGAAAAGTAAACAAATGATTACAGCCTATTGATGATATTGATGACTACCTAGCTAGGAGTGCTAAGAAGGAGCCCAAGAGAGCGGAGATTTTGTCGCACATAGCTAGAGATGAGATAGGAATGCGGATTGCGCAGATTGTTGTTCCTATTGCAAGCATGACAGCAGACATTGCTACTTCTATGGATTTCCAGATCACTTCAGTCGCCCTTGGTCATCCATCCACAAGGCAGAAATTTCAAGAGATTGGTGACAACCTCCAAGCAATCAATGCGAGGTTAGACATAGCGATTGCAGAGAATGAAAGGTACAGAGAAGAAAATATTAGACTCAGAGAGTATATTGCAGGGACAAGGCATGGAGATCCCACCCTTATTTCCCCTATTGCAGTTGACCATGGAATACATTCACACTGCGAGGTAGCGAGAGGAACACACTTAGAGGTGGAAAAGTGGATTGAAAGCACAAGAAAGAAAGCAGATGATTTCCTTACTCAGTTTGTCCATGCATATGATAAGACAACAACGCTCGTATTCAGAATCTAGTATTTGGAGGGAGTTTGGGAAGAATTCCAGCCTCTTCAGGACAAGACTATTCCACGCCTCCTGGCATTGAAGAAGGTTCATAATTCCACCTTGGTCAACGAGACCATTGTGCACAATGGAGACATATATGATTTCCATGGCTGGTATTGTTCATTAGCCTTGAAAAAATCAGCTTATGAGAACACCCAATCGAGTTGTATGGAGATGGAAGGATTAATTCAGGACATTCAAATGAAGATCCTTGCCTCGATTGAGGAATTATTGGGTGTTGATGTTAGTGATGCTAGTGGTTTACACTTAGCCCAATTAAGAGACAAGATGAAATTTATGTATTTTTGTCAGTTGGACTCTTTGAAGAAGAGTCAAATTGATGACTTGGTCTCTTTGTTGATTCATGTTCATAATTCGCAGAAGCTCATGCCTGAATGGGAAAACACTTTGAATGCTTGCTCGAATTCATTGGATGTGATTGATTTACAACAAGATACCTTGCCTAACATTTCCATGGAGGAGTTAGATTCAGTATTGGCTGGATTCTTGGAGTATGCTAGGAGAGAGAGAGATGCAGGAAGGAATCTTCTAGAAGATTCCCTATTTGATGACTAGGTATCTTTTCATTGGGTCATATGTTGGTGGCATCATTTTTTATGTAACCCTAATTAGGGCAATTCTAGGGTTTTGTTGGCATGATCTCGACTGTTGATCTTAGATCAATCTGGGCCATCCATTTTTGTAAGAGACTCTATATATGCCCCTTTGTCTCTCATTTGTAAGAGAGTTTTTGTAGAATTGTTGGTATATGCTACAGCTATTTGAATCCTAATCATTGTTCAATTGTTGGTGATTTTGCTCTTCAAATGTTGTCTTTGCATTCATGGTTCTCAATTCCTCCAAGTTAGATTAGAATTTATTTTCATGTATGTTAGATTGAGTGGAAGATTTGTTGAATTTATTTGTGTGGAATCCTTAATCCATACCACTAGCCTCTTGCCACTGGTAAGTGCGCCTTGTGTGGTCAACTGGAATTTGAGTAAGCATAACTTCAACTATTATGCGTCCATTGACAAGCATCAACTTGGATGGTGTCTGCGTTTGATGGTAATAGTCTGAAAATCATTAAGTATACCTTAGATGATTGCACTAAGCTTGTGTCAATACCTAATTGTGAGACCTTGCCTGGTTTGATTCCACTAGATCCATTCATCATTTCCTACATTCCTAGTCTTAGAATAGATTTCCTGAACCCTATTCTTTTTCCCCCTTTTTAGTAAGAAGTAAATCCAGAGCCATATTGATAAATCTTAAGTTGTCAGCACACCTATTCCGCATCATTCATGATAATCCAAGCATTTGCGTAAACCCCCAAGTGAAACACACCAATTCACATCAACCACTGAACTTACCCACTCGTCAAGACTTGACATGTAGAAACCTTGGAATCGTTTTAGTTGATCTCATTCTTAGCATCTAAGGTGATTTTGTTCAAGAAAGGGTGAATTACTTTGGTAATTTATTCTGTATTGTTATGGTCATTAAAAACACATCAACAACTGGTACATCCATGGCTCAAAGACATTGGAATGCTCAAGGCCCATCATCCTGCTGAGGAGGGTTATGGTGTCTCCTATCTCCCATTTGAAATCGCAGCGGTACAATTTCGCCCACCTTGAGAAGGAGGCTCGTGGCTCTTGGATCCACCTATTGATGTGTTGCTTGCAATCTTTTTCCCTCTTCACATAATATTCCACTGCACTTTCTTTGGTGATTTCCATATAAACAAGTGCAGGAGGTATTCTGAAGACATTCTCGATCATATCTGCATCATGACGGATTATAGCTTCGCCATCATCATTTTTTATGACTCTTGACTCTTTGTCAAAATGATGGGCGCATGCAAGAACGAACTCAGGTTCTAGGGCAGCCACTGGGAAGGAAGATACATGATGGATATGGCTGTCCAACAGCCGTTGCAAGTTATTATCCTGTAGATCTTCTACCCTGTTGACGAATTCTGCCATATCAACGTGCCCTATCTCCGTGTCTCTGATGCGATCCAAAGGAGAAGAAACCTAGGAAGGTGCAACCTCGTTCTGATATTTGTATTTCATCTTCTTTGGAGTTGGAGATGCCGGCAAATCTGACATTGATTGTGAACCTGGAATGTTGTGATGAAGACTTAAAAGAGTTAAGGCAACATCATAGTCAGCTGCAAATATCATTCTTCCTTCTCCAAATGGGTAAAACTTTGATTCTTGAACTTTACGATTTTGTGAGAGGAAGAGGGGAAATATGTAGAAATGGAAAAATCTTGACTTTGACCAATTTCAAATCTTGGGAGAATTTTCACAAGTATACAAGTTGGAAAGGACATACATGCAATCGAGGTTTTAAAACCCGAATACAAGTACACTTGTAAATTCGCAAATGGAGAAATGGACGAAAAATGAGATTTTGACTTGCGGAAAATGACGGAAATGGAAAGTACGGCTATGGGGAACATGAATGGATAGAAATGGGAAAATCAGGGAAAGACATTTTCATGAAAATGGGAAGAACTCTTCAACATGTAATCCGGTTTTCAAAACCCAAATTTGCAAGGGAGGGGTATTTCACACTTTTTTAACTTGGAATTTTAACCAAAAATGGTTAAATTCCTTAATCGTAGGGGAAGAACAAGAATTTCCAGCGAACTTGTAATCGGGACTAAAAATCCTGAATACAAGTTAAGAGGGAAAATTTAGGGAAGAACAATGCAATTCAAAAATTGCATACCAAGGGAAGAATCCTCTCACAAAAACCGATTTTTGGGGGAAGAACAACACATGCCAAAAATGCAACTAAAAAAGGAAAACAAGAAAACAAGAAAATAACAAAATGAAGGAAAGAAAGGAAAGAGAACATACCTTTCTTCAAACTGAAAATGCCTCTTCAAGAAATGAAACCAATTCTTGGAAAGAAGGAAAACCAATAAATAGAAGCAATCCGCAATGCCAAACCCTTAACACGTTTTTGCAAAAATGCCTCAAATTGATAAATGAAGCAGCAATTCCAAACTTGGAGAACCGAAATGCCAATGAGAGAGCACACCCAAGAGGATTGGAACAAAACGCCTAAGGAGTAGAAGAAAAAATGCCAAGTGTTTGCAAAACATAGCCAAAAGAATCACGTGGAGAAAAACGTGGCCATCATTTGCATCTTCAATGGCATCAATAAATAGCTCAAATCTCCTCCCAAACTCCACGCCTTGGTGAGAGAGGGCAAAACGATTTAGGAGTTTGCAGCTTGTTTTGGATTTAATCAACCAAAATGTGGCATTAAATAAAAATGTGATTGCTGATCTAGGGCGAAAAACCAGTCAATGTAACCTCCATTTGGCATGAAAGGTGTCCAAGAATGCATGAGAATAGGATGCAAACCAAAATGCCTTCCTCCTCCAACAATTTCTCCACAAAAATTGCCTTGAAATGGTCAAAAACAATTTTTCCTTGCATTTCGGGTTTCTTGGAAAAAAAGACAAGTTCGATTTTGCATAAGGGAATGCAAATCAGGTTTTTGGAAGAGAATGACAAGTTTTAATTTCACTTTTTCCACTTACAAGCCAAAATCGGGATTTTTAAGACAAACTGCAAAGTTTTATTTTTACTTTTTCACTTGCCAAGCCAAAATCGGGATTTTTAAGACAAACTACAAGTTTTATTTTTACTTTTTCACTTGCCAAGCCAAAATCTGGATTTTTTTGACAAATGACAAGTTTAAAATTGTCAAAAATGCACTTGCAAGGCAAAATCGGGTTTTTTGGAGAGGAATACAAGTTTTATTTACTTGTAAAAGGGAAATAAAATCCCTACAACAAGTTAGAAATACTTGCACATATGTAATGGGGATTTAAAATCCCTATTACATGCAAAAACCATTAAAGTAGGAATTTTTTGACCAAACTGCAAGTTTACTTGTAATTGAGCCAAAAAATCCATATTTTAACTAAACAAGACCAAAAAACAATAAAAAAGACAAAAACAAGAAAGGGAAATTTAAAACAAATTGCAAGTAAAGTGCACATGTAATAAGCTAAAAATTTCCCTCTTAAATTTCCCTACAACAACCAAAACAATGAATATCATTAAAACTTGCAGTTTGAAGAAAATTCTCCACCTGGAGTCGGGATTTTAAAACCCGAAATTGAAGGAAAGACATAGCAAACGAACCCAGAATTTGACAAAATTTGAAACGCAGTTCGAGGATGGACTGAGGATTAAGCCAGTCCAAGGATTAGTCAAAATTCGGCCTCGAGAAGCATGCCATAGAGTAAAAATTTTCATTTTTTCACAAAATTTTCATGTAGTGGTCCTTCATTTTTGGAAACAAAAATGAGGACAACAGAATTAACATATGAATCTGACTATCTTCTTTTGTGTGGCAGGTGAGAGGAGCATTTGTTATTTTCTATGTCCTTTCTCACGAATGTCATTCGATATATATATATATAACAAGCGGGGTACGATCAAGCAATGCCTTGATCGGTCATGACCAATAAAGACATTACTTGATCGTGCCTCTTTGTTAATAACAAACAATGCATATTAATTACCAATGCCAACCGGTATATGTTTATACTTTAACCCCTAATGACTATCGGTGTATGCTTAACCTTAACAGCCGATAACTATCGGCGTATGCTTAACAACCGATAACTATCGGTGTAACTTTATCATGCCACCCAATATTAATCAGTGCACATATAACCCAATATCAATCGGTGTTCGATTAATCATTTGTTTCTTATCAATTATGTTAATCGATACAAATCGGAATGCATTAGCATGATTTAGTAATCAATGAACATAAACAACGATATAGTATGATTATCGATGTTAAGGATTTGATCGAACTGAATACGTTAATTATATGCAAATGTAGAATGGCTATCAAATGAAGAATTAATTGCTTGAAGGTTTCCATCATAATTATCGATATGATAAATGATTGAATGAGAAACTTCATTTATCTCTCATTCAATCATTTATCTTACCGAAGCTATCATGCATTAACAATGAGTATATTGAAATAGATTAATTATGGCTGCAACATGCCTAGTCCTACTAGGGGACATTACATAGCATTGTATTTAATGTCCTCAACATGTCATCTTTTTGATGAGTAGGGTTCAATAATCCAAACATGCTGACTTGTCCTTATTTGATTGGTTGGAGATGAGTAGACACCACCTCAACTTGCATATTTTGGAACTTTCATCTCCTTGCTCTTTGTTTCAATATCTCTTGATACTCAACATCATCAAGCTTTTGATTGATTGTGATGGTTCATGTTCCCAAATTGCATCAACTTGATCATTATTCTTTATATCTCCATCAAATGAGTTTCTAACTTTGATTAACTCTTCTGAAACTATCTTCCTTGCAATTTCCTTGTCCTTGGGCTTCATTGCGCATTTCATCTTCATCTTTGGCTATCTTCTCCTTGGATGCCATCTTGTCTTCATTTCCATCATCAAAGAGCAATCCTTGAAAAGCTCAGCTTTTGTCATCATCTAGAATTCCTTAATCTTGTCTTCCCTTGATCTTGTTTTCCTTTGCATTATCGAGTCCTTCATGTTGTAATCAGCATTCCATGCATCATATTGAATATATTGAGCTTGTCCTCTCCATTGTAGAGCAATCTTTCTTTGTCATTTTCTTGAATATCTTCTCTCTTGCATTGTTGTCTTTCATTCTTCTTGATCATTGTCTTGCTCCTTGATATCTTCTTGAATGTTTTGATGTTGTATCACCATCCTCTTTCCTTCGATATCCTTAGCCTTGATTTCTCACGTAATTGTCAACTTGGACCCTAATTTCACTTGCATTGTTGTTGTATCTTCCATATTGGAAATGCATCACTGAAGTTGTGATGTCCTTTTCCTTGTTGAATCCTCTTCATTCTATTCTATTTGTTTCCATCATCTTCCTTGGTGTGTTCATCTTGCCTTCTCCGTGTTACAGTTGTATACTTCTCCATCGTTCACCATCATTCTCATTGCAATCACACCTGAAAAGACAAAGGAAATATCATGATAGGTGATGAAACCTTTATATTAATGAAATGCAAGACTATTGTGATAATAAAATGAAAGTTTAACCTTACATTCTAAATGAAGAATTCTAAAAGGATTTTCCATGGTAGTCATTCAAGAACAACATCAATGACCCCCACAAACATATTTCACAAACCCCTTCATAATCTGCAATTAGCACTTTAGCCTTGGAATTTTGTTTCATATCCAGAAATGATGTTCCAGTTCTGAAAATTGCTTGTAAATGGTGAAGAAGAATGCTCAGATCTGCTTGCAAATGACTGATTTTTCTTGAAAAGGTCATCTCCTTTCAACTTTTCCCTCCTTTCATTCAGTGCTTTGCTTGAAATCTGACCTCCTTATACCAAATTCACACCTGCTGCTGAAATTCGCATCTGCTCTACTGGGCATTGTTTTGAATTTTTGTGAAAATGATTGCTCAAGTGCTCAAGTGACAACTTAACTTTTAACAAAAGGAGGTCGGCTAGGTTAGAATTGTTTTGTTTTCAATTGCGAATCCTTCATTTCATATCAGGTTGGCCTCTTCCTTATAGATTTTTTACCTTTTAAATAACAATGAATCAAATTTTGGAGCAAATTTTATGCCTCAACCCAGGTCGGCTTCCTAATGATGATTTTTTTGTATTTTAGAGCAACATCAACGTTTGGAGGGGATTCTTACTATTTTCCAATCCAAGTCAGCCTTATTCATCCACCCATTTTATTTGAATGCCTATAAATAAAAGGTGGAGCGCATTCTCTTGGCATCCAATCTTACCAAGTTTTTGGTTAAGGTTTTCTTAGGTCTCCTCAATCTTAGGGAAATGTAGTTTCCTATCAAAAAAAATTGCAATTATTTGAAAGACTAGAAACTTCTAGTTTTTGGGTAATTGTAATTGAATATTATATTTTACGAGTGAGGGCCCTAATAGAACACCCTCAAGTTAATAATCAAAAAGAAAAGTCAAAGACCTTTCTGAAACTTTTTTTCAAGTTGGTATGAATTTGCCAAAATTAATACAAGAATGCAGGAGCGGGAGCATGGAGTCTTCAAGGCGGGAAATCCAGGTTTGAATCCTGGCAATGGCGGTTGTGGATCTTCAGGCGGAGGATTTGCTTCTAATCTATCAAGTCCGGTAGCAAGGGATGAGGATGAAGACGTTGCGAAAGGTAGGCAAGTTGATGTGCATGCTTGTAATAACCCTGTCCCCTTGAAGGATGGGAAAGATGATGGGCTCAGTTGTTTGGATTCCCCTATTCTCTTGAGGGGGCCAGGTGACCTTGGTTCTGCACATGTGTCGGATCATGGTGTTTACTCCAAGAAGCCTTGGTCGTCATTGTTTGGGGTCAATCCTAACCCAAACCTTCCCCCTGTGGCGAACATCTCTAAGCCGGTTGAAGGTAAGTTTGCTATTTCAGTCCCTGGCTCTACAATAGACCTCTCAGTTGCTAAAATGGCTCTCTCTGGTGGGTAAATTTTTGGGCCCCCGTCCTACTATTGAGATTGTGAGAGCTTTCATTAAGAGGAAGTGGAAAGTTGAGGGGTTAAAAAGTGGGAACTTTGTATGACTCTTTCTGATTTGATATTCAATGTTGTGCCGGTTTGGATTAGGTTGTCGGGCCTCCCTCTAGAATTCTGGAGCGAGGAGGTTTTTAAAGGTATCGCCAACTCCTTTGGGCAGTTGCTCTTTGTTGATGAAATGATTGCCTTTAGGAAAAAGGTGGATGTTTTGGCCATGTCCAAGAGCTTTTTCTCCTTTTCTTTTATGTGTGAAGAGGATTTAAAAGTTGTTCTTTGTGGGGAGCCTTGGGTCATCGGGAAAGCTTCTCTGGCCTTAAAAAGTGGGAACTTTGTATGACTCTTTCTGATTTGATATTCAATGTTGTGCCGGTTTGGATTAGGTTGTCGGGCCTCCCTCTAGAATTCTGGAGCGAGGAGGTTTTTAAAGGTATCGCCAACTCCTTTGGGCAGTTGCTCTTTGTTGATGAAATGATTGCCTTTAGGAAAAAGTTGGTTTTTGCAAGACTGTGCGTAAGTATTGTTCAAGAAGCGAATCTGACCTCAAGTATTTACATTGTTTCAAGTTTGGAGTATGGAAGCAGCCCATCGTGTTTGAATCAAA
This sequence comes from Cryptomeria japonica, assembly GCF_030272615.1. Lineage (NCBI taxonomy): Eukaryota > Viridiplantae > Streptophyta > Pinopsida > Cupressales > Cupressaceae > Cryptomeria > Cryptomeria japonica. Next base: position 280,896,587 of record NC_081406.1, on the reverse strand, counting down.
CCCATTTGCTTTTTTTTGTGTAAAAAGAATGGTCACTGGGCAAAAAACTCTCCTCTTAAGGCGTCTCAACAGGTGTCTCATATTCAAAAACAGGCTCCCCAAAATCAAAAGAAAGTTTGGATTGAGAAAGGCTCCTCACGAGGGCTTCTAAGGAGTCCAATGATCTTTCATCTAAAGTAGGAGTTGGGGAGACTAAAAGTTGTGATGGAGTGCCTTCTGAGGGGTCCAGAGGTGAAGGTTCTAGTGGGTCATCTTCCCCTATTGATAATTGTAGCGAATCTCAGGTCCAGATCTGTTCTAGCCTGGAAGGGTTTGGGAGGGGAGATGGTGACAAGATTTATGGTGGCGTTTAGTGCCCCCTTGCTCCTGTCGTTTCCTCTCTAGTCAATTAGGATCATGTTGAGGAAGTGCATTGTGATCCCGTTTTGGGGGTGAATCTGCTAACAATGGTGTTTCCTCATATGTCGGCCTTGTGTCTCAAACTCTTAGCGCTTCGGTTCCTCCAACTACTTCAGTGGGCCAGATGGCAGAAGGTCAAATGGAAGCGATTATTGATGGTTCGGACAGTGGTAATAAGGTTGAGAGCTCTGGTAAAGATCCGAATGATTTTAAGGAATCATATAATTGTAAAGATTCTGAATTTGATGATGAAGCCCCTTTTACAGAGATTAGAACCAAATCCAGAGGTGGACGTAGGTCCTTGAGGGGTGTTAACCCAAGAAATAAATCTAAAGCTGATTGTGAGGACACTAGAAGCCTAGGAAGGAAGCCTCTTAAATGGAATAGAGAACAAGAGTGTATGCAGGATAATGCGTATGGAGTCCAAAAAACTCTTACCAATATGGGATTACAATGTACTCCTAAGAAATGAAGTTCATATCATGGAACATTAGAGGATTTAATAATCCTCACAAACATGACATTTTGGCCAATCTTATCAGAGATCACAAGCCAAACATTCTTTTGATCCAAGAGATGAAGATGCAGAATGACAAGCTTCTTTCTTTAAATAATCTAGGCTTTAAAGACAATGGTGTTCATTGCAATAGCTCCCAAGGGGCTTCTAATGGGATAGCTACATTTTGGAACAAAAAGTTTATTTCTAGTCAGCCTTTATGAGAGGATTCTAATCATGTGGCCACAAAGCTAACTCATCTAAGGGATGGTTTTTCATGGGTCATCTCTAACATTTATGCTCCTAATAATAAAGTTGCTAGGAGTAAGTTTTGGCTTATGCTTAATGAGTTTCGAGACCATAATAAGGAAGATCTTTGGATTGTCATAGGGGACTTTAACACTCCTCTATCTCAATCTAAGAAGTTTGGGGGTTCCCAAGTTTCTCTGCACAACACATCTGACTCGATGGATTTTATTCAAGAGCAAGCTCTTATGAACATGGACTTGAAAGGTGCTTCTTTTACCTGGACCAATAGGACTAGTGATGATCTTATTCAAGTTCGTCTGGATCATGCTCTCATCTCTGCTCAATGCTTGGCTAACTATTGTTGTTCCCTTTCAGCTTCATCAAGAATAGGATCGGATCACTTCTCGATTTGTTTTTCTGCTGAGATTATTTTGGGTAAAAAAATATTCCCTTTCAGATTTGAGAAGATGTGGCTTCTCCACCCAGAGTTTAAAGATAAGTTAAGCGAATGGTGGAATATAAATGTTAATGGTACTGCTATGTTTTGTCTCTCACAAAAACTGAACAATGTCAAAAGTGCAGTTAGAAGATGGAATAAACAGTCTTTTGGCCATACTTTTGCTCTAAAGGCTTCCCTTCAATCTGATCTCCAAGTTATTCAGAAGAGAATTCAAGTGGAAGGGTATCATGGTGACTTCCTTACTCAGGAGAACAATCTCCTTTCGCAACTGCATAATATCATATCTAAAGAGGTCTTTTCGAAGCAACGATCCAGAGCCCTTTGGTCGAAATGTGGAGATAGAAACACAAGATACTTCCATATCTCTACCATGAAACACAGAGCCTCTAACCGGGTCTCCCATATTATGAAGGATGGGAATAGAATCGATAATATCGAAGACATCTCCTCTGAAGCCATTTCGTTCTTCTCGGGACTTCTTTCTGAGGAGGGGCCTTTGGATGAGGATTTGTCGATATCTTTTATGGGGCACATTCCTTCGCTGATCACTGAACATATGAATAGGCAGCTCTCTTCCATTCCATCTATGGATGAGATCAAGAAAGTTGTTTTCTCTTTCAAAGGGAATAAAGCACCTGGCCCGAATGGCTTCCCCATGTTCTTTTTTCAAACCTTTTAGGATATTATTGCCAATGATCTCATGGCTGCAGTCAAGGAGTTCTTTGGTTGTAGGAGAATTTTGAAAGAATGGAACTCTACCTTTATTGTCCTCACTACTAAGGTCTTAGGTATGGATAGTTTTGATAAATTCAGGCCTATTAGCCTTTGTAACTTGGTTTATAAAATTCTTTACAAGGTAATGGCCAACCATATTCTTCATCTGTTGCCTTGTATTATTTCTCCTCATCAGAATGGCTTTGTTCCTGGGCGTCAAATCTTGGATTCTATTGTCACGGTTCATGAGAATATTCACTCTCTGGAATCTAACAAAAGGCCCAGTTTTCTCCTTAAGTTGGACTTAATGAAGGCCTATGATCGTGTCAATTGGAGATTCCTTTCTAATGTCCTTAAAGCTTTTGGCTTTGACAACAAGTTTTTGGGAATTATTTGGCAATTCATTTCTATTGTTAAGTCCTCTGTGATCGTTAATGGTTCTACCTCCGCTTTTTTGGGTTGTTCTAGGGGGTTTAGGCAGGGGGACCCCATCTCCCCTCTTCTTTTTATCATTATGGCGGAGCCTTTGAGTAGATATTAGCAGAACTTAATCTCCTCTGGCTCTCTAAAGGGTCTTCGTCCTTTGTCTCAGCTTCTTGTTTGCTCTCATCAGCTCTTTGTTGATGATACTATCTTTCTTGGTGAGTCTTCAGTGGTTGAAGCAAGGTGTATTAAGAGAGCTATCTCTTCCTATGAGGCAGTTTCGAGTCAGAAAATTAATCTCAGTAAAAGTTCTATTTTCTTTTTGAATACCCCCGAAGACAGAATGAAGAGAATTGCAGATATTCTAGGCTGCAAGATTGACTCCTTTCCCTCTACGTATTTGGGTCTCCCTTTGGGGAATAAGATATCTGATTCTTTCTGGCTGGATCTGATTGATAAATTCAATGCAGAACTTGTGGGCTGGAAGGGTGCTATCCTTAGTCAAGCTAGGAAAATCCAACTCCTTAAGGCTTCTCTCCAAAATCTGCCTGTTTACGCTATGAGTCTTTTCAAAATTCCTGGCAAACATGTTGATGCTATTGAAATAATTAAGAAGCATTTCTTATGGTTCAGAATGGAAGACAAGAGAAGAATGTCGCTTATAGCATGGGAGAAAGTTTGCTTAGCTAAAAAGCAAGGAGGCCTTGGTCTTAGGCGTATAAAGGAGTTGAACCTCATTCTCTTGGCTAAACAATTATGGCGTATTTTCCACAGTAACAGTGAGTGGAGTACCATCCTTTGTAGAAAGTATTTAGCTAATTCTAGATCTCTTGCAGCCTTCTTGGATCAAGAGAACTTACCTTCGGGATCAGTTCTATGGAATAATCTAAAATTGTCTACGTTTGTTATCCACAGAGGCACTAAATGGAAAGTTGGGTCTAGTGAAATATAAGATTTTGGACGGATACTTGGCTTGGGGAGGAGCCTCTCTCTTCCTCACCAATTTTCAGTACTTCTATGGAGAAACGTATTGACAGGTTTGGTCCTTTGGTTAAAGATTACTAGATTGATGGATCGTGGACATCTCTCGGGGGTGGATGGGGTTTTGGGGGCCCTTAACAGTATTCTTAATTTTGTTTGCTTATCCCAAACTAGGGACTCTTTAGTTTGGTCTGCCTCCCCTTCGAGATCTTTCAACACGGCTTCAGCGTTATCTCTCATTAGACAACCTACCCTCCCCCCCCCTTTTGGGCTAGAGTCTAGGAGTCTAAGTTGGTACCCAAAGTTAATATTTTTTTCTAGATATTCATCCAAGGTAAGGCCCTTACTTTGGATAACTTATGCAAAAGTGGTTTACATTTGGCCAATAGATGTGTTCTTTGTCCGACTCGGAGTGAAAGTTCCCTTCATTTGTTGTTGGAGTGTTCTCATGTCAAGAATATTTGTAATGTCCCCTTCTCAGCAGCGATCCGTTCAGTTGGCCGTTAGCCTATTCTGAAGACTCGTAGGCTAGTCGGGAGCAGTAATTAGGGTTTCCTATTTTCTAGGAGGATGTTTTGGCAATTTTGGTGGCTTGCATGTTGGAGTTTTGTAGTTTTGATTCTGAATTCCTTCTGGGTTTTCAAAAAGCTTCGCAATGATGGTACATGCGTAGCAATCTGTGGAGTTTGGTAAACTTACTGTTTTTAGTAAGTAGGGGCGAGGACAACTCATTTTTTGGGTTTTTCTGGGTTTTCAGAGAGCTTCGCAATGGTGTGACAGGCAACTGGATTTGAAGATTTTCCCGGACTTACTATTTTTAGTAAGTTGCGACGGCTGCTCAGAATGTGGTTAAAATGCATTTGGACACACTTACTATTTTTAGCAATATTCTATTTTTAGTAAGTGCTATTTTTAGCAGTACTATTTAGCAAGGTTTCAGCAGGATAGTTCAGATGGCTATTTCTGGCAAGTCAGTTTGAGCATATGGTCTTCCAACATTCTTGGAGCTATTTTTGGCAAGTTAGAGCTTATGTTGGGCGATTCCTTGTTAAGGAAAAATGTTTTATTAAGTGAAATATTAGTTAAGGCTTTTTGGATGCCTTAGGGAGAAATAAATTAATTTTATGATATATTTCACTTATTCATCTTGGACGCCCCGTTCTATTTTAATTGACATTTTTATGAAGTATTTTTGATACCTTGTGAAAGTCGATTTGGGAAGAAAGGGGAAAAGAAATGCAAATTTCAGATTAATATTTGGCGTCCATTTGGAGGGAATATGAATTTGAATTTGGAGGCTCCAAGGTTATAAATAAGGGTGTTGGGCTCTAGTTTTGCATCCATGAATATTTTGTAACGAAGTGCTGCCGAATTTGTGCTTTGAAGTTGAGAGCTTCCTAGCCTTGTGACAATTTCGTGCTTGAGAGATCGCACCTAGCTGATTGGAGAGACTATTTCTCATTCAGAGGGATAGATTGAGCTTTTTGAGGATGGATTTCGTTGATGCATTTTCAGTTTTCTGAGTTTTGGAGTGTTTTCATGTTGCTAGTTTGGTTCACGGCTGTAGTAGTTATTCATTCATATCTCATTGCCTGATTGTCTGATTGTTCTAGGTAATGGCTCATTGGATTCCCTTTGCTAGGCGCCCCTCCTTGCTAAGTTTCAGATTTTATAGCGAAGGACCTGATTTTTAATGCAGATCGCCCCTCTCTAGGTAGGTCGTACCATCCTGCAGTGACATTGGGAATCGTGTGTAAAAGTTTAAAGGGTGTTTGGCATAGTTTGTTGATTGGTACTTGGGTGCCCCTGTCCTAGCTCTCCTTTGCCATTGATTTGGAGCCATTCAGAGGTGTTTTGATGGAGATATGGACTTCACAGTGTTGCTGGTTTGATTTTTGGTGTTGCTGATAGGCTATATCAGATTTGGTAAATTGTTCATTTTGGCTTGTGTTTTTCAGTTTCTTGTTTGTAGCTTCTTGGAGGACCTTCTTATATCTATTGGAGATTGGAGTTTTATTGTATCGACAGTATCTTGCAGAGTTGCTCATTGTAAGGTTGTATTCAATACTACTGAAACAGTCCATTTTTATTCTGCATCTTACTTTCTTGTATTGCCCAATGCATAAGTGGAAGAGGCTAGCCTAGCCGCCTATCTCATTTCATATTGTACTTTTGTCCTCCCGCTGAATAAGTGATTTAGTGATAGCTCTGTTATTTCTGGTCCTCCCGCTGAAAAGGGTCAAGTGATTGTTATTTACTTAATTCAATCCTCTTTGGTTTGTGTAGCATGGTAAATTGTACGCACTTGCTAAGGTGGTACAATTTCACACCTAGTTTAGCACCCGCCTTAGTGCATTTTACATCCTGCATTGCATTTCTCCTTAAGCACTTAATTAATCGAATTAATTAGGTCTAAGGCCCTATTTCATCATTCTCTACATCATAAAGTTGGGCCCTTTCAATAAAGCGCGCCCTTCGCATTTTATTCCTCCAATACATCACTTAATCAAAAACCCTAATTAAGTCCTATTTCGAACTTGGGGGCTTGGTTTCGGGGTCAAAACATCTCGAAATCACCTGTAACTTTGGGATTCTCTCTAAAATCATCATATCCGACGGCCCTGAAAATTTGGTGAAAAGTTGTCGGGACCGTGGCGCCCGGAGTGCACATGGTCCCGAACATTTTTCCCGAAATTTTGGGAGCTCGATCTAATCATAAAATAAAGCTTAACCCCAAGAAATTAGCGGGATATTCAATCTCTAGGTCGGCCAAAAGACGAATTTACGATCTAGGGTTTCCTACATAAGAGCTCTCTTTCTTCATTTGAAGTCAGGAACTTCATATGCAGCGAAAGAGCAGATCTTTGAAGACTTCAACAACATTCAACATCCTTCTATCAAGCATCTATCAATTTCATTCCTTCACTTAGGGCTTGGAAGACATTGAAGAACAATAGGAGATTACCGACTGAAGATTGGCTTGTACTCCTCCCTTGAGGGTTGGGTATGATTTCATGTTGTTTTCATGTCTTTGCATAAGCTTCGATACATCATTTATTCATGCTTTAGATCACATTGCATCTTGATTTAGAGCATTTACATTATCATTTACAAGCAATTAGGGTTTACTTTCTAGGTTGCTCTAGTTTGCTTTCTTGCATTTTAGGACCTTGCACACACACTAGGTCTGCACACACAATACATTTTACAACACAACTTGGCTATTCGTGGAGGTGGAAATCACCGAAGCAGGGGTTTGACTAAGGCAAAACCCTATATAGCCGCCCCTCCCCCTTTTTCAGATATCATTGCAGGTTTCAGGATTCGGACGACGCCGCGGGATACAGATCCGGAGAGAGAAGGTCGAAACAACACTCTGTGTCAAATTGCAGAGCAGAAGACTGGGACAGGGGCGCTGGGCGCCCTGGTCCTGCCAGGACAGGGGCGCTGGGCGCCCTGGTCCCTGGGACAGAGGCGCTGGGCGCCCTGGTCCTCCGGACAGACAGCTTCCCGACAGTGTTTCAGAGTGCAGAACAGTAGTTTCCGGTGCAGTTTTCAGGACAGTGGCGCCCGCGCCCCCGTCCCGAACATTTTCAGTCCGATTTTGACTCCGGGTACACATCTGCATTCTTATTTCATCCTTGTATTTACAGCTGTTCATTGTTTAATCTCAATTCTGCAATCTTGTTATTAGTTCATACTTGCATTTTGGGATTAGGGTTTGAACTTACATTACTTGATCTTACAATTTCAACAAGGGAATAGAAATCCTAATAGATATCCCGTGGCTCTCTCTTTCACCAAAAGAAGTAGCCAATTGTGCGATATCTCTAGGCTCTTTCGTATTCCGTAATGTGTGTCAAAAGGTAGGATTAGGGCATGTTAACCTAGTCTCGCTTTTTCCCCTACACATTTTGGTGAACCCGACGTGAAACTATCATTGCTTCCTCTTGCATTGCATTTGTTAGATCTAGATCTAGATTTAGTGTGTTTTCATTTCATTAAAAAGAAAAAGAAAAAAAAAAGTGTGTTTCTTTGCATTGTGTGTTTAAATTTTATGCAATCTTTTCAAAATGTCAGATTTTTATTTGCAAAATGTTCATGCTTTTGATAATTATTATGAGTATAGCCAAGATGAATTAGATGAAGCTTTAGATGAGTTTTTAAACCCTAAGGATGCTAAACCTTCATTTTACCAAAAACTCATAAACCTTGTTACTATGCCATTTAGGTGTGATGAGAAAGATAAGTCGAATGATTCCTCTCAAGGATACATTCCTATCCACTCTTCCCCTGAATCTAGTAACATGGTTGTTTTCAATAATCCCCTCTATGAGGAGATGTCCCCTTTTGAATCAAAAGACAAACCTTTTAACCGATATGATCATGCTTTGTTGGATGATGCTCTTGATGACTTTGTGGCTTTGTCGAAATCTTTAAACAAAAACAAGACTTCTAAATTGGTTAACATGATAAATTTGAATGAATATAACAAACCTCTCTTTGAAGTCCAAGGTGCTTATCCTTCTCCCACCTTTCAAAATCCTAAATCACCTCTCCTTACTGTCCAAGGAAGGTATGATCATGATTCCTTTCGTACCCCGAATAAACCAATCATCACTGTACAAGGACGAAAACCTATAAGTCCTTACAATTATGCTAAGCAAATAACTAGAGAGAGTTATCATGCGGTTGCCCATACTTATCATACCAGAAATAATAGGCAACCTAATCCTCCTCCTGTTATTCCAGTTTCTCTTCCTAATCCTCAACCAATTCTTCCTCAAGCTCCCCGTATTTCGCAAGTTATGGGTAAGGAATATGATCTCATAGAACAACTTAAAGCTACCCCTGCTAAGATATCCCTTTGGGATTTGATTCAAACTTCTTCCGCTCATCATGGAATGTTACAAGATGCCTTGAAAGATTTGAATGTTCCTCCACCGAATACATCTAGTAATATAGCATCTTTTGTTAACTCTGTGATGAATCCTAAAGCTCAAATTGTGTTTACCCAAGATGAGTTGCCTACAAGTGAAATTCAACAACAATATGATCCCTTGATGATTGTGGTTGTCATGAAAGACACTGCTATAAGACGAACACTAGTAGATAATGGCTCTGGCCTTAATGTGTGTAGCATTAATCTATTGCATAAGATGAATGTGGATACGTCTCTTATTGAGCCTGACTCTCGTCCCATTCTTGGCTTTGACAATGTGGCTAAGACTTCATTGAGTATCATCACCTTACCTCTCACAGTGGGACCTGTTACTTTGCCTACTCCTATCCATGTTATGCCGGGAAATTTAACATACAACTTGTTATTAGGGAGGCCTTGGATTCACAGCATGCAAGCTGTCCCCTCTACATTGCATAAACAAGTTAAATTCGTTTATAACAATAAGACATATACTTTGATAGGTGATACTAATTTTCAAGCTTGTCTGCAAACATCTAATTCTAAAGAAGATTCTTCTAAGCCATCCTCGTCTAGTGATGACTCTTTAAACGAGAAACCTATCGATGAACCCTCGCTTTCCGATAATCAAAATCCTTTGGATGAGTCTGGAACTCCTGAAGAAGATCCTTCTCGACTTGAAATTACACATAAAAAGAATTTTGATCCTGAGAAGGTTCTCGCAGAAGATGATTGGGGATCTCTTGATTTCAACCCTACCTTTGTAGGTGAATATAAGGTTCCTTCTAGAGAACTTAAAGTTGAAAAGAAGGAAGAAGCTGAAAATCACAAAGTTGAAAAGAAAGAAGAAACTAAAAATCAATCAACCTTACCTGAATCTATGAGTAATAATTTTGTGGCCGCTTCTCAAACTTCTTCTCCTCACATCAGTAATTATGAAGAGTTTGATTCTTTGTCTTATGAAAAACCACCTTCTCTTCCTGAAATGGCTGATCGTTATGGTCGTGGTTTTCGCATTTTTGCTAAGCATGGGTATCATGGAAAAGGTTGTGGTGCTAATGAACAAGGGATAAGAGTTCCTCTAGAGACTAATTTTCAACATTATGCCTTTGGACTTGGCTATAATCCCTGCAGACGTACTAAAGCTTCTAAAATGCCATGCATTAGTGTCAATGCTATCTCTACATCTTTATCAATACAACACCCTGAGTATATTGACGAGGATTCTTCGGGTGATTGTGCCCTGGATATCTTCCCTACCGACGATGCTTTAGCTGAGTTCTTGGGAGTCTATGACACTCTTCCTCGTTATCACCACAATAGGGGACTCCCTTATTGTTTGAACACTGAAGCCTATTTTGGAAAAGAGAGTGATAACGATAAGATTGTGAAAGAATTCCCTCAGTTAAAGGATACTCCTCAACAAAGTAATCTTCTCATAAGTGACACCACTGATGTTAAGATGGATCCTTGCAACAAAGAGAAAGTTATTAAAATTGGGAAATGTTTGGATGAAGAGGAACAGAAACAATATGAAGAATTATTGCATGAATTCCCTGAGATCTTTGCTTGGACATATTCTGACATGCCTGGTATAGATCCTAAGATCGTTACTCATAATATTGTCTTAGTTCCTGATGCTAAGCCCGTGAAACAAAATATTCGAAAAATGAATCCTAAGGTGGCTCTGCTTGTTAAGGCTGAGATTGAAAAACTATTGGAGGCTGGATTTATCCGCCCTATTGACTATTCCCCATGGATTTCAAATATTGTCGTTGTGGCTAAACCAGACAACAAAATAAGAATGTGTACCGACTTTCGGGATCTAAACAAGGCTTCTTTAAAAGATGATTTCCCTCTTCCAAATATTGACATGATAGTTGATTCTACGGCAGGACATGCCTTGTTATCCTTCATGGATGGTTTTTCAGGCTACAATCAAATTTTCATAAATCCTCAAGATCAATTCAAAACCGCTTTCACCACTCCTTGGGGTACGTTTTGTTGGATAATGATGCCTTTTGGACTTAAAAACGCCGGTGCAACTTATCAACGAGCGATGACCCTTATCTTTCATGATTATATGCATAAGATTTTAGAGGATTATGTTGATGATATCTTAGCTAAATCTTTTCTTCGCATGGATCATGTTAAAATCCTTCGTCAAATCTTTGAAAGAATTCGTAAATATCACATGCGCTTGAATCCCCGAAAATGCGTTTTTGGTGTGGATAGTGGAAAACTATTAGGGTTCATAGTTTCGCATCGTGGGATTGAGGTGGACACTAAGAAAATAGATGCTATTGTTAACATGCCACCTCCTCGAAATGTCTCTCAACTTAAAAGCTTACAAGGAAAGATTCAAGCCATTCGTAGGTTCGTGTCTCAACTTGCGGATCGTACCTTTCCTTTTACTCAACTTCTTAAAAAGGATATCACTTTTCAGTGGAATGAGGATTGTCAGCAAGCATTTGAAGATTTAAAAGCGTATTTGGCTAGTCCTCCTATTCTTCAACCTGCCGAATCTTCTAAACCCTTTCTCCTATATACAGCTGCTTCCTCTCATGCTCTCGCAGCATTGTTAGCACAACATGATAAAGATGGTAAGGAATGCCCGGTTTATTACATAAGTCGTACCTTACTCGATTATGAGACCCGATATTCTGCGATAGAAAGACAATGCTTGGCCGTGGTGTTTGCGACTCAGAAATTGAGACATTATCTTTTAAATTCAGAAGTCCACGTCATGGTAAAGTTTGATCCTTTGAAGCATCTTTTCTCTAAAACGGATTTATCAGGACGTCTAGCTAAGTGGGTTATGATGTTAACTGAATTTGACCTTAAATTTGTTTCACAAAGAGCAATTAAAGGACAAGCGTTGACCGATCACTTAGTCGAGTCCCCTTCACCTTTTTCCTTCCCTAACCCTGAGTCCTTTCCTGATGACTTCATTCTTTCTATAGAGAAAGATGAAACTTGGGAGTTATACTTTGATGGCTCTAAGTGTCGTACGGGATCGGGGGCAGGTGTTGTTCTAATTTCTCCTACAAAGAAACCTATTCCCTTATCATATCGTCTAAATTTCCTATGTACCAATAATATTGCTGAGTATGAGGCTCTTATAGCGGGAATAAAAGCAACCTTGGCTCTGAATATAAAACACATACATATCTATGGAGATTCGTGATTGATTATAAGACAAGTAACAGGAATGTATCAAGCAAAACAAGACAAATTATCACAATATAAAGACCTTGCTATCTCTTTATTACAAAATTTCGATTCTTATACCATGGAACCCGTTCCTCGAAAAGATAATCGACATGCGGACGCAATGGCATGTGTGGCTTCTCTAGTATCTTTAGAGGACCCTATGGTCGATCTTACTTTTGTTATTCACAATCTTATTTCTCCAGCTATTGAAGACGATTCTAGCTTGGTAACATGTTGTGACTTTGTAGATTCAGATGAATGGTTCTCGCATATCGTAAGATATTTGACCGATGGTACCTTTCCTGATTCTGCTAATAGGAACACTAGGGCTAGAATCCGCAAGCTGTCTGCTAGATATATCATCCTTTCTAATGTCCTTTATCAAAGGGGTTATGATGGTCTTCTCCTTCGTTGTCTTAACAAGTCGGAAATTCCCGTTGCTCTTGAAGAGGCACATTCAGGTGCCTGTGGGGGGCATTTTGGGGGCAAATCCTTGGTTCATAGATTGCTTCGTATGGGATACTATTGGCAAACTATGCAGAAGGATTCCTTTTCATTTGTTAAGAAATGTCATCAATGTCAACAACACAATAATCTGATTCATGCTCCTGCCCAAGAACTCCGTTCTCAAGTAGCTTCTTGGCCTTTCTCCGCATGGGGTTTGGATCTTATTGGAAAAATCTCTCTTCCTTCATCTCAAGGACACACCTTCATTATAACCGCAACAGATTACTTTACGAAGTGGGTAGAAGCTATTCCCCTTCGCTCTACTACTGCTGAAGTGATTTGTCAATTTCTTCTAGAAAACATTATTTCTCGATTTGGGATACCTTCCACTATTATCTCAGATAATGGGACATCGTTTAAAAACAAGGATGTGAAGAAATTCCTCGAGAAGTATCATATCAAACATCGATTTTCTACACCATATTATCCTCAGTCAAATGGTCAAGCCGAATCATCCAATAAGATAATTGAACAAATTCTTCGTAAAACTGTGAATAAGCATGGTAAGGATTGGAGTAACCAGCTAATCTATGCTCTTTGGGCCTACCGAACGAGTGTACGAATTGCTACGGGAACTACTCCTTATAATCTTGTTTATGGTGCTGACGCTATTATGCCCTTAGAATTAGAGATTCCATCACTTAGGGTTTCTCTCAAAGGTATAGTAGATGATGACTCTTATAGAGAACAACGACTTCAACAGCTTGAGATGCTTGACGAACAGCGTATAAATGCTCTTGAGCATATTCAAGCGTATCATAAAACTCTACAACGAAGCTCTAATGATAAGGTTATTCAACGTTCCTTCTTAGTAGGTGACTTAGTCCTTTATGAGAATCAGCGCAATGTGAATGCCTTACCTGCAGAAAAGGGAAAATTTAGTCCTAATTGGCTTGGACCATATATCGTTATTGAGGATTATGGATCAGGTGCTTACAAAATAGCGGATGTAGACGGTACGCCTCTTAAAGAACCTATCAATGCTATGCACTTGCGTAGATATTATGCTGAATTCTTCATTTCTTATCTATCTTCTTTTCAATTCTTCACCATTGGATAATATGTTAGTATCTCTTAATTAAAGCAAAATAGAATTAAATGTTATGTTGTTTAATCTATATTGCTTCGTTCCTGACAAGCGTGTCTTCTTACTTTATAGTTTGTCTTGAATTCATTTATGTAAATTGTAAAAGATTTACATTTCCATTATGCTAGCATATTATACAGTGTCTTTATGTGTTAAGTAGGATCGTATCATGTTGTGTTTAAGTTCAAAATTAAATCACATTAGTTATATGATTCTTAGACTTAATGCATATTTCTTCCTTATCATCAATGTAGTACTTGATTAAATATTTTAATTAAGTCACACATGTATCAATTTAATCATGGAGCATTGAGAAATCAATCACATGGAAATTAAATTCTGAACATACATGTACATTTACCAAATGTATTAGATTTAATCAAAGCAAAATATACATTGTTTTAAGCATTAAAAATAACACATTTGAGACAAAAGAGAAGCGTGTATATATACATATATATGTGTATACAAATCTAGGTCACTGTATATCCAAAATGTGACCTCTCTTTTACATCATACAATCATCTCCTATCCCTAGGGCTAGTGGCTGGAGAGTGTCAATTGGATGCTCCCTCCTGATCTGGCCGTGAAGGTGGACCCATGGGTGTGTAGCGCGATATAGATCGTGAGTGACTCCGAGAGGAACTCCTACGATCCCTATCCATAAGGATCGCACGATAGGTGGTAGCCTCGGTCTAAGCCGCTGCTAGATCTCGCCACGCCTGCTGGAGGTCCTCTGATAGGACTCTCTCTCTCTGTCGCGCCTGCTGGAGGTCCTCTGATAGGACTCTCTCTCTCTCCCTCCATATATCTACCTGTACTCGGAATGGGAAAAACAAATCCTCATGCCGACCCGCGTTCCCCTGAGGCCTATAGGCAATCTGTGAGGAACTGGGGATCTGTGCTATCATGGAAATGTCTATCATTGCCTGCTGAATCAGGGAACGCCATTCCTGCACATTAGCTGTGGTAGTAGAACAGATTTTTGTTAGTACCAGTCGATATCATCAAAACATTAATCAATCAATATAAACCTACTATACCTGGATCTCCCTCGCGCCAGTAGGGATCATGATATGGTAGCATCTGTGACTGGGAACCGCTAGGCTCCCCTCGCTCGAATAATCTGTCCACGATGGGTGTAGACTGGACGGTACTAGGGACAGGTCTCCGTATCGCCTCATGTTCCCCCTGTTGGGGAATAAGAGGTGGATCTAGAGCTATGGTATCGTCTCCTGAATGGTGGGGAGCTGCATCCGACTCCTCCTCATCATCTCTATCCTCCTCCTCATCGTCCTCCTCGTCATCCTCATCCTCGTCCTCATCCGCATCATCACCTGCATCCTCCTCGTCCTCCTCTCTATCTGCATCCTCCTCCTCCTCCTCGTCACTGGGCTGATCGCCTGTAGGTGGATCAGGATCTCCCGCCTCCTCATGACCCTCTCCCTCCTCTAGCTCCTCTGACCTAGATCCCTCGTCCTCGTCTCGGTCTCCATGTCTCCATGGGCCTGGATAGCCTGTCGGATGATCTGGTGGAAAGATAGGACCCAGATATGATCTCATAAACCATGAAACATATCTACGCTGTGCTCCAGGCTCTGCAGAATAATCAGTGACTACATCCTAATCAGATCCCTCTAGGTCTGTCGTCTCAATGTCATCTACCGTCGGTCTCGCTACTGCTCTCGATCTGGGAAGGACCCGTGAGTGTTGAGTATAAATGGGCACATCGGCTGGAACACACTGCTCTAGCCCGAACTGCCTCCGTATTCGGTCAAAGTAGAAAGGGACTATGATGTGTGAATATCGTCCCCGCAGTAGGCGGTTCCTCTGTAGACATGCTAACTATCTCTCCATACCATCCCATCTGTGCATCCGCAGGTAAGGTCTCCACACTGTCACCTCAGCTGTCAGTCTGTCAAAACTCACTCTCCAATATAACAAATCTCCAAATCTCCACTCGCTGGTAAGTGGATAAGCGAACACCCTAGGTCGCTCGCTCGCTGTACTCAGTGGAAACCCGACGGGCCTGGTGCATGTGAAATGCTCTAAAATCCACACCTGTAGAAGTGTGCATGTCATCAAACTGCAACCCTGTCCAAATACATACTCCTCAAGGTCGTGATAGAGATGTGCAAGCATACTCCGACCCCAAGCATACACTCTCCTGTGTCTCTCCATCGCTCTGATACACCATGTGAGGCCCCCATGCATGTGTGTCCCTCGCCCATTAGGGCAGACGGCTAGTGCTATGATGGCTATCATAAGGCGTCTCAGAAGTGGTACCTCCCCTGTAGGATGTAAGAGCCAGCTGACCATGATGCGACCTCTCGTCTCGCTCGGCATAACTCTCCCTATGCAATACACCTGCTCTCTCTGATGATCCTCCGCTGACCGATCGGTCGCGTATGTAATTGTCGCTCCTCTGATAGGAAGACGAAGTATACGGTACACATCCTCGAGTGTGACCGTCAGCTCTCCTACTGGAAGGTGAAAAGTGCATGTGTCAGGATCCCATCGCTCCATCAGTGCCATCAGCATCGCAGGATGAAATCGAATGGCCGGCATGAGAATCACGTACCACAATCCCACAATCGATAGTGTGTCTCTCTCTGACTGAGTCAGCCGCGGAATCTGATCTCGCAAACTGTGAAGAATGTGTCCCGCTGTATGCTCTCTCATGTACGGGAGACCCTGCAACACGAAAACATGACGATAATCAGTACTCGATCATCAAAATCGCAAATGCAAACTGTCGCACATTGTATGCCAGCCCTGAAACCCCTCGCCAGGCCCTGATTGGGGACCATGGCGCCCTGTCAGGGACCATGGCGCCCTGAGGGGACCATGGCACCCTGTCAGGGACCATGGCGCCCCTGTCAGGGACCATGGCGCCCTGGGGGGACCAGGGCGCCCCACAGGGACCATGGCGCCCTGGGTGGGCCCCGGTTAGCCTTCAAGGCCCGCATACGATCACGGAAAAGTCAAACATGCGAAAAATCAAAAGTCAAACGTTCAGTCAACTCACCTCGTCCAGTGGCTCGTCATCAATCACGGCCTGGCGCAGGATCTCAATCCTCGTGGGACGATCCGATCGTCGTGAAGGCATGATGATGGCTAGGTGGGCTCCGTTGCGCTGAATAGTATTCTGAAATCAACAAAGTGACGAATACAAGTGTCACTTTCGAAGTATATACTCTCGTTTGTTTATTCTTACTCTTTGAAACCCTAATTTTCCTCTATCATTCATTTTATCATAACTTGAGTTTGGGAGATGCGATTTTCGAGCCATTTGTTGCGTTGGAATCGTATTTTCATTCCCCTACTCTTGGGATGTTCCAAAAAGTGCTCTGATGAAGCCTATTTAGTGAACACCCCTCATCAATACTATCTTACACAATTTGTCGCAAGTAAACATGCTACCCTGTTTCACCTCCCTAATAAGCAAGTCGAAACAGGGGGGGGCATATAGCTACTCACAGATTTCATCACTTTCCTTAGTAAGCATTAGGTGATTTTGTGATCTAACGTTTGTTTTGTAGGGTGCGGTTCCTAACTGTGTACTGCAGATACCGCTGGGGGCTTCGTCCGACATCTTATGGATATATCCTTTTTCAAATGATGTTTACTTTTCTGAACTTTAGCTTGCATATGCACGTAGTACTCATATGACCGCTAAAGTGGGGGCTAAATGTAGCGTCGTAAATTGTACGCACTTGCTAAGGTGGTACAATTTCACACCTAGTTTAGCACCCGCCTTAGTGCATTTTACATCCTGCATTGCATTTCTCCTTAAGCACTTAATTAATCGAATTAATTAGGTCTAAGGCCCTATTTCATCATTCTCTACATCATAAAGTTGGGCCCTTTCAATAAAGCGCGCCCTTCGCATTTTATTCCTCCAATACATCACTTAATCAAAAACCCTAATTAAGTCCTATTTCGAACTTGGGGGCTTGGTTTCGGGGTCAAAACATCTCGAAATCACCTGTAACTTTGGGATTCTCTCTAAAATCATCATATCCGACGGCCCTGAAAATTTGGTGAAAAGTTGTCCCCTCATCAATACTATCTTACACAATTTGTCGCAAGTAAACATGCTACCCTGTTTCACCTCCCTAATAAGCAAGTCGAAACAGGGGGGGGCATATAGCTACTCACAGATTTCATCACTTTCCTTAGTAAGCATTAGGTGATTTTGTGATCTAACGTTTGTTTTGTAGGGTGCGGTTCCTAACTGTGTACTGCAGATACCGCTGGGGGCTTCGTCCGACATCTCGCTTTTTCCCCTACACAGTTTGTAATTTTCCCCACTGAAGGTGGAAGTGGCTGGTTATACTGCCAAGTAGTTGTTTATTTTTCAGTATTTCATTATCCCGCTGAAAAGTGGAAGTGGCTGGTCTAACCGCCAACATGTAATGCTCTCAGTATTTTATCCTTGCTAACACTAAGGGGGATATTTCAATATTTGGGCTCTCCTTTTGAACCTTTGGGATTTAGTCTGGGTTTTCCCCTTGTCCTTTGAGGACCTTCTGTGTCAATGGATCGCTCCCTCTTGTAATCCGGTCTTGTCTCTATTATGGGCCTTTACATTACCCCATTTAGCATGGGGAGTTTGGAAAGAGAGAAACAACTGGATCTTTCGTGAAGCCTACCTTGATGCTAATGTGGTGTCTTTGAAAATATGCAGGGTTATCAAAGAGAATTTGGAATGTGCTTCCTCCCATCATTTCGGGGCTATTCCTATTTCTAATTACGATTCTCAAGTTGCGTTGAAGTGGCAACTTAATGTTGATATCTCCAAACCTATCAAGAAAGTTAAGAACTCGAGAACTGATATCTTTTGGCAATCGCCTCCTCATGGGTGGGTGAAAGTAAATTTTAATGGGGCGGCTAAGGGTAATCCTAGGTCGACTAGTTGTGGGGGAGTGTTAAGAGACGAGTATGGCGGGTTCAAAGCGACAGTGGTGCTCCCATTGGGATACCAGAATAATCACCTAGCTGAAGTTGTGGCGGCCTACCATGGGCTTTTATTGGCCTCCAAATTAAACTTCATAAAAGTGTGGCTAGAAGGTGACTCGGAGAATATTATTAATTGCATTAAAAAGAAATCCAAACCAAGTTGGTCAATTGAGAATTGGATCAAGGGGTCATTGGATATAATCAACTCTTTTGATGATTTTTATATATCCCATAAATTTAGAGAGGCTAATGTGGTCACTGACCTTCTTGCCAATCTAGGAGTGTCAAGTAATCACGAACTTGAATGGGATCGGAGTGATGATTTGCCTGCCAATTTAAAAAACTTGTTAGCCTATGATAGAGTGCACACGGGAAATATTAACTCCTTGTTTTTTAAAGATGACTAGAGTTATGATTTTTATGTTAGCTCTGCTCTTGGCACGCTTTTTGGGCATTTTCTTCGGCCTCTTTATGAGTGGTGGTGATTTTGATGGGAGTCCCTTGTGTCTAGATAATTCTAGAGCTTCGGAGCAGAGAGCAACATTTTGCTTCTTGCAGAGGAGTTGTGCGATGTGGGTCGACAAGAACAAGCTTGAGCCACTAAAATGTGACAAGATTAAGAAAAATAGCACCATCTGGAGAATTTTGGAGAGAGGTGGGGTTAAGCCTTACCTTGAAAGGCTTCATGGTTGCATCTACAAGCTTTCTAGGGCGTTTGCTAAAGGATGGAAGAAAGGGCAGGTCACAGTTTATGGGCACAATTTCAAACTTACAAAGTAGCTCATCCCTGAAGTAACTGGGCTAAGCATGGATGGAAAGAAATTATTTAAAGATAGGAAATTGGTGGAGGAAGAGGTCCAGAGCTTTGTGAAGGGCAAAGAGGACAAGCAATTGATCAAGTACAGTGGTGGCTACAAGATGAACTCCATCAAATCTTTGTAGGCTGAAGTTCTCAAGGTAATTATGCAATTTTTTACCCTGGATCGGTGCTATACACTTGTGTATAACTACCATTTTTTCCCTCTTAAATCACTTCAGGCATAAGGATAGGGTTTCATTTCCTTTCTTCTTGTTTTCATCTTTAGAAGCTACTATTAGGGAACATAAAATGGAGCAAAAGAACTCTATTTTGCATGAAGGTTTGAATCTGCTTTTAATGGAACATTTTCAAAACTCCATGGGGAAAGACAAGTTTGCCAAGTGTGGTGATTGTTCTGACTTGGAAGGGTCCGACTCCCCCTTTTCCAATGGGTAGTGGTTGGAATACAGAGAAGGGGGATGATTTTGATGAGGAGTGGGTTGAGGATAAGGGGAAGAAAGCCAACGGCAAAAACCCTAAGAGCAGAAAGGCTTCCCTTGCTTTGGCGTCACAAGATAGTTTCTCGGATGGTGAAGAGGGGAGTGGTTGTAAGAAAAGGAAAAAGAACAAGGGGAATAATGATGACTCTCTCGTGGGCTCATCCCTCAAGGAGGGCAATCAGGAAGGTTTAAGCGTTTCAGAGGACTCTCACCTTGAGACTGGATGCGATGGAAGGCTCCATTTTCCTCGTGACCTGAACCATGATTCACACATGTTAAATCTTGATAGGGAGCACCCGTCGGATCTTCTCGCTATGGCTAGGAATGCAGTTGTTGATAGTTTTAGACTACAAAAGTTTTTCTTTCATGAAATCAATGAGATTAATATTGCTCTTCGGGGAGTCAAGAACAAACTAGATAACCCAAGGGAGCTGAATTCGAATTGGTTGGAGAAAGGAGATAGTATGGTGGCCTCCCTGCAAAAATCTGTTAAGGACATTGCACACATGAAGGAAGATTTGAAAGGGAGAATTATGAGACTGGAAACTAACTACAAGAAGATCAATGATAATCTAATTACATTGGTCAACTTTAGCTATAAGGTCATCAAATCCAGTGCTGAAAGTGTTAAGAGTTATGACAAAGAAGTTTGAGAGAGCTCAGGAAGCTAAATCTCTTGTCATCGATATTGATGTTGTAGATAAGGGAAAACAGTTTATGCAGGAGGAGGGAAAAGGCCCTTGCACCCGTACCAGAGCGAGCAGCAAGAAGATGGTGGACCAAGTTGCGCAAGATGTAAAAGATATGAAAAAGCTGCCAATGAACTTGTCTCAGCTCGAAGTGGAAGTTTTTGAAGCCCTTAAGAACTTGAACTAGTTGTGTTGCCCTGTTTTGTGGTGTCTGTGTCCTTTTTTGGTCAGCTGGTTGTCTTGGCTGCCTATTTGCTAATGGTTTCCTTATGGCTCTCTAACAACAGCATTTTGTAAAAAGGGTTTCAAGTCCCTTCAAAACCTTTTTTAATCAAAAACATTTTTCAAGTTGGTGAAAAAAAAACTTATTGAACGGTAGAACAAAATAACCACACCACTAAATCTTGTTTCCTTTAATTTGACTCAAAAGTACTATAGCACAAAGATAAATTCTTTGCCCCAAAGGATACCACTATACAAGAATGTTGAAGTTAACAATGGGTACTAGATGGCATTCACTATGTCCTTCCATAATCTAGACATAGAGGACGGAGTTGTGGAGTTCAGAAATTTTATAGCTTAAACAAATCACAACCTTCGTTCTCTTTAGGGCAAGTACAAGAATGATGCTCATAAATGGTTACCTACAACCTCTTGCCATCAAATTTTTATCACTGCATTTTGAAATCTTTTGACTCTTTATTCTCTAAAATATTGTGTGTGGAATTTGTTCCAAATGAATGATTTAAGCGATAAAAATCCAACAAAACAAATATCAAACAAACACTCAAATTGGATGTAGAAGATTCAAACCAACATAGAAACAAACAAAATCACACTAGGTCAAACCTCTCATTGAGTAGATTGGCCACGATGTTCAATTAAATGTGTGCTCAATAACAATTTTGACAACACAACGACATTCAGTTGCAAAGGAAGTGAGAGATAAAAAAGATTAAGGGTTGTATACATAAGTTGAGGGGAGAAGAGATGGATGGCTAGGATTTAGATCATGAGATCAAGAGAGGAGATTTTATAGGATCTCTAACGTCATGGGATTGTGCCAAGTGGCACCATGAGGTGAGTTGAGAGGGATATAGTACTTTGGAGTGTGGAAGGAGATCTTGCCATAAAGGCAAGGTTGTTCTCACACTCCAAAGGCAGAGGAATGGTAGGAATAAAGGAATTGAAAATTCCTTGAGTGTACCATGAGGGGGCAGGATCCATGTGACATGATAATAAAGCCATGTGCTTGATGTGATGGGGAAGGGTTGATTCACGTAATCAAAGATTAAGTATGTGTAAATTCTCAGGGAGTAAATTAGGATTAGATTAGAAGATAATGGAAAACATTGGAGGATGTTACATGGGAGGGATAAATTAAATAAATAGAAGTTATTTATTTCATTTTTGGAGAAAAGGGGGTAGGGATGAAGGTAAATAATTAAAATTAATTATTTACCTTAGGCTAGACCTTACGAAAATAGAGGACAATAGGGAGTATTGATTAAATAATAGGATATCATTTAATTAATATAAATGATGGGAAATTAACAAGGTTGCATGGGTACGGGGGTTCTTGGAGACGTCGGGTACTGGTACTGGTACTGGTACGGCTATTTTTTCAAAATAGGAGACGTGGGTACTTGGAGACGCCAAATTTTTTTTTTTTAATATAATTTAATAATTTATAGAAAATCTGAAAATCTGATGACATTGGACTTTCAAAACAAGAAATAACATTAAGTATTAACTATTAACTATGAAGTTTAGGATCGAAGTGCCATACAATCATTGTGTCATAGTTTCAAACTGATTAGTGATAGTGATTACATATTGAAGATAGCTTGATAAACAGCAAGCTGATACGCAAACCAAAAACTGAAAGCAAAAATCAGAAATTTTATATTTATAATCTACTCTTCTTCGCCATGATCATCCATATCAAGGTCATCAGCTATGAGGCTCTCCAAATAGTCATCACTCTCGAATTCGAGTTCCTCTGATGGTAGAATAACAGGGGGTAAATCAGCTAGTCCATCTGCTTCAACCACTTCATCTACAATGGCTGCAACATCTCCATCAGGTGAAATTTGATCCCATTTTGCCGAAGGACCCTCATTGTATCCAGGATCTACACGAGAAAGAAGACGAAGTGAGCTATGAATGTACACTAGGTTCTCTGCTTTCTTTGATCCTAATCGGTTCCTCTTCAATGAATGAATGAACCCATAAGTGCTCCAATTTCTCTCACAAGATGAAGAGCTAGCCACTTGTGAGAGTAATCGTATTGCAAATGATTGCAATTCAGGGGCTTCACTTCCATGATTCCACCACCACTCTATAGGGTCTTTCTTTACTTTCATATCATATATAGCTTCCACAGAAGCAAAATCACCTTGCCCACGTGAAAACTTATTCCATTGAGTCCTCATAACTGAAGCTTCCTCACCTCGGCCATAAATCTTTTTAACCGCAGCCCAAAAGCCCTTCATTACCTCTCTATCCTGATGTGGAGCTCTCTTTTTGGTCACTTCTATATCATACCATTTAGGATTAAGGGCATAGGCAGCACAATGAAGAGGTGTGTTAAGTTTATTCCACCTTCCATGTAACTTTTCTTCTATCAAAGGATATAGAGAAATATCTTTTGCATCTGTTATCTTCTTTACTCTTTCACACATGGAATCTATTGCTTCATAAACCTCTCCCAAACATGCCTTATCTGAATCTGCAAATTTGATCACCTCACATATGGGCTTAATAAAGTCCACAACAAACTTAACATCAGCCCAAAAATGCTCATCAAGGACCATAGCTCTCACCTCAACTGCAATATCTGATGTAGATTGTTTCCAAGCTGCCCATGCATCGCTAACAACCGTGGAACACAAAGCTCCTTTGACTTCACAAAGGCGGTCAAGAAGAATGAAGTAAGAAGCAAAACGTGTGTCAGCAGGTTTGAGAAGTTCCACCTTGGCAAACTTACGATAAATGGCTTGTGTATGGTGATGGTTACATATGAACATTTGTATCTTTCTGCCCTTCTCTATGAGATCTGAAATCCATTGGAACTTGCCAATATCCTTGAGAGCATTATTTAATGAATGCACACAACATGGTGTCCAAAATATCTGCCTGTACCTCTTTTGCACCAACATGCCTGCTGCTTTACAAACAGGGGCAGCATCAGTAACAACTTGGACTACATGTGATGCCCCCACCTCCTCAATGCTATCACATAGCTGGCTATGAAGAAATTCTGCATTTTTTTCTTGCCCTGAACAATCTATTGCCTTCAGAAAATAAGGCCCTTTGCTACATGTTACCATGATATTAAGTAGTGGACGATTCCTAGCATCTGTCCACCCATCCATCACAATGCTACATCCTTCTTGAGCCCACACTCTTTTCAATGGTGCAGTTTGTTCCTCTAATCGACTTTTTTCTTTATCAACAAGAGTAGTGCGAAGCTTCTCATACCCAGGTGGTTTATAGCCTGCTGGTGCATTATTGATAGCACGAACCATCTCTTCATAGAATGGAGAGCGAGCCACATTGAATGATATTCCATTTGCATAAAAGAATCGTCCAATGGCTGCATCAACTGCTTCTCGTCCTTGCACATCAAACAATCTTCCAATGGGGTTTGCGCTGCCAATGCGTGGTCTTTTGGGAGCCGGTTCAGTTGCTAAACCTCTAGAAGTCACATCCACCTCTGACTCTCTATCATGACTGTAAGTTGTAGTAGCTGCCCCTGTTGTTGAAGCATGAGAGCTTCGCATAACAACTTTCCCATCAGCCCTTTCTTGTTCTCTCACAGCATCATATCTTTCACACTCATTTGGACAACCTTCAACACCATTACATGGCAAGTGGATGAAATGAGCCTTCACCCTCGTGTAGGTACCTTTCCATCCCAAATTACAAAGTTTGCATTTGATAGTGGCTGTTCCACCTGATCCTTTCGGCCCCGGAACACGATCAACATACTTCCATAGTGGGTACAACCCTTGTCTTCCTCCACCCGACATTTTGAATGCTCAATCTGAATAAAAAATTAAAGTTTAAAATTAAAACAAAAGAATAATATGATTATAATTTTTTTTCTTACTGCTCAATCTGGTAATATTAAACATGGCTAATATTCTGGTAAAATCTGAAATCATTAATAATAAATAAAAATATTAAATAATTTCAATAAAATCATTAATAAAAAATTAAAAATATTACACATGGCTAATATTCTGGTAAAATCATTAATAGAAATATTAAAAATTGAAATTATTAATAAATAAAAATATTAAAAAAATTATTAAAATGCAATTTTAATTTTTTAAATGTAATAATAATATTTTTTAATTTTCAAGTATATGAAAATAAAAAAATATTATTATTACATTAAAAAAATTAAAATTGCATTCAAACTGAAACATTCACATTTCACAGTTTAAATAAATTAACAATAAATATTATGAAATGTATATATTATATAAAATTTAAACTTAAAGTTTAAAGTTTTAAACTGTATATAATTAATAATTATTAATTATTAATATTATAAATTTAAAATTTATAATATAATAATAATATATTTTAGTTTTTAAATTTTTAGTAAAAACTATAAACAAATTCTTTAATTCATTTTTCACAGTAAATGAACTGTGAATGTTCGATGGTTAACCATCGAACATTCACAGTTCATTTACTGTGAAAAATGAAAAATCGATGTATGTAACCCAGCAAATGCCAAAAACAAAGACAAAACTAAATAGTAAAATTTAATGGCCGAAGTTGAATAAAACCTGTTGTTGAAGTTTAACTCGCCTGCAAATCTGAATCCGAAAACCAGTTTCGGCGCTATTCTGGATTTCGCGCGGCTACAACGTGTTCGCCCGACTGCAACCAGTGTTCGCGCACGCAAATGGGTTCTTTTTAGGGTTTTCGTTCACTTTTTGGCCACCGCTAGTTGTGACGTCGCATTTTTTAGGTTTTTTTAACCTTTTTCACGCGTTTTTTAATTTTTGTTTTTTTTTTCGGCCGGGATACGTCGGGAGACGCCTTGCCGACTCCCACCCACGTCTCCTGAAAGTGGAAACGCACCCATTGGCGACTCCCACACAGGATACGCGAACCGGTATCCGGTGCGGGTCTCCAAGGGTGTAGGGTACGTTTCCCTGCAACCCAGGAAATTAATGAAATAGAGATGAATTGACCAAATGCAAGTGGTCAGTTTTGGGTGTCTACAAATACTTTGGCCATATTTTCTTTGATATTTTTTTATTTTATCTTTAAAATAAGACACAAGGTTTTTATTTGTATTGACTTTACCTCAATTATTTGTGGGTTCATCCTCAATTGACCATAATTGAAGAACATAATTTATCCACCTAGTTAAATGCAAACAATTATCAACCAAAAGGGCAGGGAAGTTGGTATATGTGCATTCCAACTTGCACCCCATATCACACAAGTGAGCTAAGTACGAGAAGGGAGCAGCAAAGCATTGCGATGTAGCACCAAATCAGCCTAACTTGAATGTTTCTATTGCAAAAATTTCTTTAACCAAGACTAAAGAGGTTCATGAAGCTACTATGTGAGACCTACATAGTGTTAGTGTAAATAGAGTCATTGTCCAAGTAGCTAGCTAATCACCTTTCAAGTCAGTGAGCTATTCACACTTAGCTTAAGCTTACTTAGGGTAGTTTAGAGTTTTGTCTCACCTCATGTGATTGAGACATGTGTCCTCATCACTTGAGACACCTAGTGCATTCATATTTGAGACTTGCTCACACACTTGTCAAATGAGCTCACAAGTGTTGCATCTTTCAAGGGGTAGTTGGAGTTTCACTCCTACCTTCTCATCTCCTCATCCTTGCTTATATATGCAAGGTTGATCATTGTATTATATACTCTTTATTTTATATTGATAGACATACTATTGTGCTCATCTTTGTTCACTTATGGAAGGTTATCAATTCATTCTTTTTTATCTTAGTTAATTCCAACATGGTATCAAAGCCATGAGAGCATGTTCCTTTCCATAATGTGATTTTTGCTAAAAAAAAAACTAAGTTGTCAATTCGGGTTCAAAAAGTCGATACGTTAGTACAGCAAAATTTTGAAAAAGGGTTTGGGTTCATTTTAGGTTCATTAGTACAAAAACAATGTAAAAATTATATATAAAAATATATATTTGTGCAGCCTAGAAGCATTAATTAAGATTAGAATGTCACATAGCATCATATAAACAGCAAAATCAACTTAAACTTGTAATCATAGCATCATGATCATACCATCATAGCATCATATACATCAAGTTCAATATCAAAATGACAAAATAGTAATATTGAGTTCAAGTATCATTGTTTAAACAATTGAAACTATAGTTTTAATTTTTAAAGTTCAAGTATCATTGTTTAAACAATTGAAACTATGGTTTTAATTTTTAAAGTTTAATCATCAAATGGATTCTCTAAATCATCAAAATCATCATTCTCATCCTCTTCATTATTGGCATTGACATTAGATGAACCAATGCCAATGCCACTTGTACTTGCATTATTAGTTTGCTCGCTTTCCAAGTCATCAAATGCAACAAGCTGAGAAGCAGAAGCATCCAAGTCAATATGCTCTAGCTTTATGTCTCACATCTTTGACTCCCCTTGCTTATAGTCATGTTGCTTGTGTGAAAGAAGATGTAGGTTGGAATGCACATATATTAAATTCTCTGCTCTTTTTGATTGCAATCTATTGCACTTTACTAAGTGGATGAAAGAGTATGTGCTCCAATTTCTTTCTGATGCAGATGATGTAATGTTCCCTCGCCAATGTACGGCAATATGGAGAGCATGTGGGTGTGACCGTACGGTGAAGGTGAGGGCGTACGGTGGAGGAATGACGTATGGTGGGAGGTAAGGCGTACGGTGGAGGAATGGCGTACGGTGGAGGTAAGGCGTACAATGGGAGGTAAGGCGTACGGTGGGCGGTGAGCATACGGTAGGCATACGGTGGAGGAATGGCGTACGGTGGAGGTAAGGCGTACGATGGGAGGTAAGGCGTACGGTGGGCGGTGAACGTACGATAGGCGTACGGTGGAGGAATGGCGTACAGTGGAAGGTAAGCTCCAGTGAATGTGCGTTGAAGGGTTGATCTTCCGTAAGCAATAAATTCTGAATGTATCGGATTAACAAATATGCAACTGGAGTGATAAACAAGGATGAGATTCAAGATTTGCCAAATCCGGAACGAGTACAAATAAACAGAATAGGGTGAGGGGTGAATCTCACCGAAAATACAAATACCAAATAGGGAGGGTCTTTCACCTCCGAAATGGCGGATACCAGAACTCCAACAGGAATTCACACAGGAGAGAACAAAATATCAAAATTCACATACCTACAACAATGACTAACTTGGCCATATATATGGGCTGCAGGAAGTTTCCCGAAGGGTTACAAACGGGCCAACACCAAAAAGTTTATAACTAACTAATTAATTAAAGGGGCCCGAAATATATTATGAAGTACAGGGCCGTACAATAAATTATTTAAATGGACTATTTAATTATATCGGGGGCATTACAGATGAACTAGCAAACTATGAAGACAAAGCATACAATTAAAGTTATAAATTTATAAAATTAAAAATTACTAGCAACCTATGAAGACAAAGTAAACTGTAAATAAAACTTACTTGTGATAAATTTTAATTAATTAAACTTACTTGTGATAAAACTTTGACTACGAGGGGTTGTAGGTTTTGGAAGCATGTGCCATGTTAGTACCACCAACTATGAGCATCCTTCTTGAATCTATGACGAGGAACATCAACACAGAGACCATTTCCATTCTCAAATTCACAAATTCTATTAACTCATTTGTAATCACGTCTCGCACATCATCTTCAAGGTAGAGTATAAGGAATCTTGCCTTGTACCCATCAGACACTTCTAAATATCTCCATGCTGCAAGCCTTCCCGGTTGATCAATAAATTGATGTATATAGTACTTTGGTGTCAAAAGCATAGGCAAGAAGATGTGAAGGTGTGGTCACCTTATTGCACCTTTCTACAACAATTGCTTCCACTTGTTTGAAGAACTTCTCCTCAGGGTCTTGCTCTTTTGCATTTATAATGCACTTCATCTGCTCAAGCATTGAGTCAATGCGATCATAAATCTCTCCAATGCGAGGCCTATCCATGTCACTATAGCAAATCATACTCATAATAGGTTCAGCAAAACTAAAGAGATATGTCACAAGATCCCACCATGAGTCATCCAATATCCTGGCCCTAATTCTTGCTGCCCTCTCAATGTTGCTCTACTTCCATATAGCCCAATTTTGGCTGACCACCATATTAAAAAATGCCACTTTAACTTTCACAAGTCATCTCCAGATGATTGTGTTTGATGCAAAATGGGTCTCAGCAACCTATAACAGAAATTAATGCCAAAATGATTAAAAAAATTAAGACAAACTTTAAAGAAAAATACACATTATAGCTTACACAATCAAAATATGAACATTGAAAATAAAAAAATCAGAAAATGTAAAATTAAATTACTATTTCACTTACCTTCAATAGCTCCAAACTCAAAAAAGATCTAAAAATCCCTTGAGACATGTGGTGGTTTGTGATGAACATCTGGATGTCCTCAGCCTCTACATACACCTGTTCGATCCAATCAATTTTATTCCCAATCTTTTGTAGCATAAGATTGAGTGAATGGACCGCACAAGGTGTCCAAAAGATGTGATGATAGCATTTCTCAACCAACAAACCAATAGTTCTACACTTTTTTGCATTGTCCATTATGACTTGAACAACATTATGGGGGTCCCATTGTCTCAATGGAAAAGATAAGAATATCTGCAATAAATTGCCCATCTTTTACCTGGCCCTCACAATCCACAGCTTTCAAAAACATTGCCCCTTTAAGGGACAATGCTATAACATTGATCAAGGGACGATATTTAGAATCTTTCCACCCATCTAAAAAATGGATACACCTGTCTTAGCCCATGAATCCCTTATGGGCTTCAATGCATCTTCAACCCCCTTCACCTCTCTTTCCAACAAGGTTCCACGTACCTTCTCATAACTTGGGCCCTTATACCCTTTTGGAGCTTCATTAACACTTTTCAACATTTTTTTCCAATATGGGGAGCAAACAACATTGAAAGCCAACCTATTTGCATATATGCCTCTTGCTACATCTTGGTCGACAATGTCTTGACTCTCATTTTTGTTGTTTTTAACACTTTCAGACTAAATAAAACTCAGAAAAATCAGAATTTGTTTCTAACTAGATTAATTAGATTAGAGATTTATAGTTTTCCAGATTTAAGCATAGCAAAGAAAGAGAATGAATAAGGGCAAGACACAGTTACCCTGGGAAAACCTCCTAGGAGGAAAAACCCAGCCAGAAAAGATCCTCAGATCTGATTATGGATTAGATTCATATGATGATTACACACTTATTTGGAGTACAGATGTTGCTGTCACAAGAAGGATGGCAGAGCAGTCTACAAGATTATCTCGCTGACAGAGATCATGATTTGCAGTCCTTCTAAACTGGTTCCCTGTGCATCAACAAGGGTTCGCTGCACCTTTAAACTGGTTCGCAGTCCTTCTATAGGGTTTGCTGAGCCTTCAATGGAGTTCACTGTGCATCAACAAGGGTTCGTTGGCTTTTAATGTTAATTTGCTGCCTTGTAAGTGTAATTCGCTGAACATGAAGATGATTGCTGATGATATATGTAATCACTACCTCAACCTTTACATGAGCAGATATGTATATATTTCGCATGTATTAAAACTGAATGATTGAATTGTGATGTGAGGTATATGCTTATTTATATGAGGAGCAATACCCCTAAACATGTCGGCTTGCCTTGTAAATTAAAACCTTTTAATTTATTTAATTTATTTAATGCGAAATGGATAGGGTTGGCCCTATCATGATGGCGTGTTAGGCTCGAGTGTAGCGTGTAGACTTTAGGAGAAGCCGAGAGGTATAAGGCCTAGCCCTACACGTTGGAGAAGGGGCTGGCCCCCTTAGGTGGATTCCAATATTGCCCAAGGCAATTGGAATCCGCCATCCCTAATTACAAACAACAATTTTGAAATGAAGTTTGTACAGACCCCTTTGATCTTTTGCGTGCAATGGCTGCTTCACTTTCAAGCTTAGTTGTGGAAAAGAAGGGGTGTTTTTCTACTACAATATTGGGATTAGATGGGAGTTGCATTCCCTTTGTTTTTTTGGAATGGTTTGATTTAATCTACAGGCTTCTCTCTCTTCTGCTTCTTCATGCTCCCCAATATATTTCAACACTATCTCTTGTGGTATAGGCACACCATTTTTTCTAGGGTATTTTTTGATGCCTCTTCCTAGTATTCCACACAAATGGCCTACCACCCGATAATATGAACTATTACATTCTATATCACATCCTTGGCATTTCCAACGGAATCCCCCACCTCCTGGAAGCGATCGTATAATGTCAACATACTTCCATAGGGGAGAATTTGGATTTGATCTCTGTTTTGATTGTTCATTTGTGCCTATGGAGAAAGAGGTAGATGCCATTCTAGTTCCTATGGCAAGAAATTATATGAACACATTCAAAAACAAAAACAAAATAATGAAACAAAAAAGAGGTAAACTAAACAAATAAATTATGGAACAAAAATTGTTGAAAAAAATGTACAAAAACCTACCTCTTTCAGCCAATGGAAGCTTACAAATGTGTAGAAATGATGCTGCAACACTTGTTCAAGCTTCAAAAATCAATGTTCAACTCCTATTTGTTCAACCTGCAATGAAAAAACTAGTGTTACCCAGGGACGCGTTTCTAGCATAATTTGACCCATCCCAAAAACGGGGACGTCTCGGAAACTCGGGAACTTTTGGAAACCTGTACTCTGGCTGTCCCATAAAATTAATGATTGAATTTTGATTATTTGTTTGACTTCCACTCTCATGCAAACTCTCAATTTTAATTATTTAACACAAACGTTATATGTTGAGGTTTTGTAATGTATATAAGCATGCTTTATCCATGTTTTTATACGAATATTTAAAATTTCCCTATATATTTTAAATTTTCCCTATTTTTTATATAGCTGTCCCCACTGCCGTCCCCTACTCTAGGGGAAAAAAAATCCGTCTCGGAAACTTGGGGTAACATAGGAAAAAACTGATGTTTGCAAAACAAATGAGGAGAAACGAACTATGCTTATATGTTAAATGTCACTATTAGGGTTTTATTTTTCTTTTCCTAGTGGCAGATTTCAAAAATCAATTAAATTTTGCAAAAAAAAAAATTTTTTGGGCCACCCAATGCTCGAGTTCGCCTAGGTTGAACCAGTCCGCCTGGGTGTGGACCCTGGCCGGACCCATAGGCGAACCAGACCAAGATCCAAACCCAAACCAAACCGGACCAATACTAGGGGCCTAGAGGGTTGAACCCTGCAACTTGAAAAATAATCAATTTTTTGATTTCCTGTACATGTATGGAAAAGTTCAAAAAAGAGGACCATATTGGTCTCTATCCATCTACCATTTTTAGTAGATAATTTGCAATTGTAGAGAATTTGGCAATTTTTGGCCCCTTTTGCAAAAGTTTTGTGGCCTCTCAACCTATTTGCAAGCTTCATGGTAATAGTGTTTTGTAGGAAGTTTGTGGTCTTTTTGGTCTATTTCATGGGTTTCCATTATTGTTGCAATCTTACACCTACCCTACACTCCATCTTTTTTGGCGCATTCATTGTTTTGTGTGCACACAAGCTCTTACATCATTTGCACCCTAATTACAATTTAGAAGGCATTAGCATGAGGCAAATTCCCATATCAGTGCCCTCCAACATCATGGACTCGACGCCTTTGTGATCTTTGAAATCATATTTGCAGCATTGGGTACCATTGTGTCTCCCATGTTAGGCATCCCATTTGAATCATTTGTGACCTATTTATGCATAAGCATTTTTCCAAGAGCATTGTACATTGGTGGAGCATTTTTTACTAGCACCAAGCATTGAGTACCCTCTATGAAGCATAGAGTGGACCTCCCATCACCAATCTTTCGTTGCATGACTATTCGAGCAGCGTACACAAATCATGGTAGAATTTTGTCTAAGGGTGCATAGCCTTTTTAATAACCTCTTGCATGTGGTCCACTTGGATTTGTCTTGCCCATTCACTAGGGCACTTCATTTTATTTGCCTCTACATAGAATAACAAGCAGTTGCCATTCCTTTTTTCTTTGGTTGCAAGTTTCATTATCAATAGA
This sequence comes from Cryptomeria japonica, assembly GCF_030272615.1. Taxonomy (NCBI): domain Eukaryota; kingdom Viridiplantae; phylum Streptophyta; class Pinopsida; order Cupressales; family Cupressaceae; genus Cryptomeria; species Cryptomeria japonica. The sequence goes on along the minus strand of NC_081406.1, from coordinate 280,863,893 downwards.
GAGGCAAACCGATAGATACTTTGTAGGGGATGTGAGACAATAATCAAAGGCATCATCATTGGCACTACCTTCATGATAGCAACCAACATCTTTTCAACGGCTCCAACTCGCCCCAACTCACAATAATGAGGTCGACTTCAACATTTGGTGTGGCAGTTTACTCTCCTATTGCATTCCATTTGCAAGAGGCAGGAGGCTTTCTTTTGCAGGTTGCCCTCTATTGATCAACATTCCTGCTTGCACTCCCAACACCCATGCAATCTACCAAGCTTATTCACATGGACTTATTGAGGGTTTCAAATTGCCACAAAGTTGTTTTTCTTACACACAACTCTCACTCCACAACAACGACTAGATCTACAGCCATATATTCTCAACAATCACTCTCCTCAAAGCAATATCGACCTACAAATAGGCAGCACTAGATGCTTGCTTTCAATCTCCTCAATGACTCCAAGGCTTCGTCTCAAACTTCACACCCCAAATCAACTACCACTTGTTGCGCACTATTGGTTGTTACTGACTTTAACCTCAAACAACTACTGTAATTGTTAGTATTTAATGCTATCTCTTTAGTAGTTCAATCAAGCCATCAAATTTAAGCTTATAAAGGGTGGATTTTTTCTTTTTGGCATAACTTGAAAAAAATCAACCATTTTTCAAGTGTGAATAATCGATGGGAAAAAAACTTCACGTCAATTCCAATGAGTGATTGGAAGGCTAGGTCCGATCTCTCCATAGACGTTTTTTCTATTTTTAGCACTAATGTATTAAAATAGGTCAATTTACAAGATTTTGATTGTTTAATAACTTTTGACCAATAGCTCAAAATTGAGCACTGTTTTTTGCAAAAGTAATGTTTTTCTATTTCCAATGCAATGGACCTTGTTGCAATGTAATATGCACTAAGTTATAAGGAGCCAAAACTAAGGGGTTTCTCTAATCAAGGGAGCAATTTGGGTGCTCTCACACTAAATCCCTTCCATTTGAGTATTCTTTATAATCCTCCTAATAAATGGAAAATCAAATGTGGATTTCGTGGGAAGAAAAGACATACAAGTGCAGATTGCATTCATCATAAGATTGAAGAGATGGAGCAAATTCTTCTTGATTATGGTATTGCCTTCTCATATAGTCTCACTAAGACACATCTTGTGAGACGACACCATCATATGGGGATGAACAATGTAGTCACACAGATTGCATTGAAGACTTATCTCCCATATCACTTGTTGCTATATTTGAATCATGTGCTCACTCATCCATGAGTTCTACTAAGTCTTTGCATTAGGACATTGCTATTGTCTTTCAAGATCCACCTCACTGGGATGCACATCTACTTGACATTCTGTGTCTTTTCGTAGAATGCCACCTTGCTAATTTGAGAGACACCATTGAGGACATTCGTCTTCTATTTGATGTTAGCTTCGATGAAGTTGCACCACCATTGCCATCTTTGGATCTTGCTCTTTCCTTGCCTACATCAGCTTCTATCATGAAAAATTGTGCAAAAATTGATGGGTTGACCTATCCAACTCAGTCATCATCTATGTTGACATCATCTGTAGTAGTATTAGATTCACATTTGGTCCAATTATCATTATACACCCATGGTCCCTATTCATGAATCTACTATGGTACCAAATCCAACATATCAATATTTTTCACAGTCTAGCATTAACTTGGAGAACTTTGAGCAAATTTTGAAGACATCATGAGCATCATTTCAATGTTTAAACTTTGAATCATGTGTAGAATTCAAAGACATTGATTTTACTTCCTGCATATTCCTATCCGGAATGGGAAGTCATCTTGCACACATTTGTGGTGTTGTTTCTTCCTAAGGGGGGATATATTATTCAACAATTATGGATCATCTTCAACATCCAGTGTCAAGCATCTACCAACACTACCTCTTTTCTCTCCTATGAGGGGGAATATTCTTGAACTTATGTGATAGAAGTATTCCTTGGGGAGTCATCATGAGTCCAACCTTCTATCTCATGTATTCTTTCACAATTGTACATTTCTTTCATGCATCATTTCTCTTTTGGAGGGGTTTTTTCCCACTTGGTTTTTCTCCTTTTCTCCGCTTTGTGAGAAATTTGTACATACTGACATGGCCTACTACTCAAGACTCATCATCTTGCATACATTACTCCCTAAGTTGCACTTGAGTGGGGGTGTTAGCATAAACAGAGTCATTGTCCAACTAGTTAGCTAATCACCATTCTAATTAGTGGCCTATTCACACCTAGCTTAAGTTTGCTTGGGCTATTTTAGAGTTTTGTCTCGCCTCATGTGGTTGAGAAATGTGTCCTCATCACATGAGACACCTAGTGCATTCATATTTTACATTTTCTCACACACTTATCAAGTGAGCTCACAAGTGTTGCACCTTTGAAGGGGTAGTCAAAGTTTCGTTCCTAACTTCTCACCTCCTCATCCTTGCCCATATATGCAAGGTTGATGATTGTATTATATAATCTTCATTTTATATTGATAGACATACTATCGTGCTCATCTTTGTTCACATGTGGAAGGTTATTAATTCACACTTTCTAATCTTGGCTAATTCCAACACATAGCATTGCTAGTGGGAGTGGCAATGCTTGTCATTCTAATGAGCCATATGATTATGTCAATGCTCTAAATGAAGAATAATATGATAGTCTATTTTGAGTTTCCATGTGGACCATTCAATTGAACAACTAACAATTAGTCTATTTGAAACATATGTTATAAATATAAATCGTTTAGGTTTATCATTTAACATTTCGCATTGAATTATCAATTACCAATAACCTTTTTTGTTTGCTATGCATAATACACACAATTTTTAATATTTTTTATTTTAGTACAGAAGTAGCCAAGCTGTACCAAACCCAGGTAATAAACAAATTGGTAAACTGCCAACTTCATACCAGAATCAGCAGCTTAGTTTTTGCAGCATTGCATGCATGCAAAGTTGCAAACTTCAAAATGTCTAAGGATGTAGACAGTAATCACAGCTGTAACACACATAAATCTTCAGCTTCATTTATGTTATGTTTCAGTAGCAATTGATCCAAATCCTGCATATAGGAATCACACACTGGCATATCCATGTAATTATGGAATAGAAGATGGGTTTCATAATTCAACAACTTAGACAGAATTCTAATTTCTGAAGATCTACCTTAATGAGGGTGTATGCCAATCTAATGGAGAAAACATGGAAGTTACAGATCTGCTTGAGAAGACGAGCATAAACAATTTTTATTATCAAGAAACTATAAGCATCCTGGACACTGGCCTCAAGAAACGATGAAAGCTGTGGCTAGTTATTCAAGTGTTCTAGTGGATAGAAGTGCTCATATGGGATCTTTGTCAAATGTTCATGTCAATTGTGATTTATAATCAGCATTATCTTTTATGTTTGTTCCAATGAAAGACTGACAACAAAGCATAAAGCATTGCACCAGTCTCAAGTTGGCCTTCCACATTAAACAAGAAAGTGCCATAGACCGTGTGATAGGCTGAAATTGACAACGAAAAAAATTGTTTGTGACAATTTATATGAACAAGGGATTGGTGATACTAGGGTGACAAATTTGAATTAATATCCGGTGGAAAACTTTTGACACTAAGCTGTACAGTGTAATTGTCCTCATTCTTTAGGATTGATAACTTCACAAAATGTAGGAAATTAAATAAGCCTGGTACCAAAGAACAAAAAAAAGCACATACCAAGGTTGGTGAATACGAACTATTTTTCCAATCTCAATCTCAAGATGGCTGCTTGTTCGTGAACTGAAAATGACTGTTATGGTATTACCCATCCCACTCTCCACATCTGAGGAAGTGTGTTGAATGCTTTGAGTGTTCTGTAAAAAATACAAGAGAAGGTTAGTGGTTATGAAGATATGCTGCTCCGTAGCACAAGCATCCATCATTATACTTCAAAGTTATTTCATATATTTTGAAATTTATGAGTTTGACATGCAAGGAGCGTGACAGCTTGCTAGCATCCATTTATAAGTACCATAAATTAAGCCAAAACTAATCTACACATCAAACTTGTAATCTGCATGTATTGATGGGTTTGAAAGAAAATAGAACTGATGATTAAAACAAGAGAAACCATGCTAAATAAATTTCTGAATCCACAATGCAACAAAGTAAGCAAATTGTTTGCACATGAATACAAGATATACCATGGGAAACACTTCCAGGAATAAAACCCAGCGACAAACACAACAATACTCAATATATTATCAACAAGAAGATGATTACAATATAGAGAGCATTTCACTTATGCTGATCTTATATCCTCAATCATGTATCCAGTCCAACAGCATGCACCTGCACAGAACCTATTCTCAATGCACTCTAATAGTTGCTCTCATTACTATGACCATTCCGAGATGTACCTACACTGGAAACCTATCACAACTTCAACTTGTGTTTCAACCTATTTCAAAACCATTATGTCACAACACCATCATTCAAACACAATGCCAGGCGCTTGATTTATAGGCAAGGGACAAATAGAAAACAACCAATTGGTTTCCAATACCATGGGCTCAAAAGAACCCAAAACTTGGTCAGTATTCCTCCAACCAAGTCCATGTACCCTGCCTCATGAATGCACCTTATGAATGAATTTCAATGCTACATGGGATTCCCTTAACTACTACAAATAAGAAGTCCACCTAGTCAAACCAAGCACTCTATTTGGAATATTCAGTTGCTCTTACAAGATTCTTTTATACATGGCTATTTTTGGCCACTCAAAGATGTCTTTCTTCAATGTCTTTGTAACCCAAATCATAAGTGCTCATGTAACTACTCTGTCACTCATACATACCTTGTGTCATAGATGCTCTTACACAGCGTAACTCCCATGTCATAGATGGCATTCCAAGTGACCAAATCAATCTTACAATGGGCATCTCAAGATTCCTCTTCAATATGGCGCCACATTCCATGAGGATTCAACATTACAATAATATTAAAATATTATCATGTAAGGTGAACACCACATCTTCTTGACAATCTACCACTTATTTTATAAATTGCATATGGGGGCCAACAAAAAACACATAGATCAATAGCAAGGGCAACAAATCCCAAAGCGTTCTTAACACTTAATTCAATATGTAATTCAAAAGTGTTTTTGTAATTCATTAGATATTTTTAAGTACTTGGAGGGAAAAGTAAATTCAAATAGAAGGCCCAAAAGGTAACTATAAAAGAAGGGCATTGCTCAAAGCAAATCATCCATATTTTTCATTCCCTTATTCCTTCTAATTTGGAGTTAAAAGTATTCAAGGACATAAACCCTTCGAGTGGGAGATCCAAAGGACAAAAACCCTTTTTGTTTCCATATTTGGATTTGAGGACAAAACCCTCGTATCTACTAGAGTGGATTCCATCTAGGGATATTTGAAGATTACAGATTGTTCCAAATTTAGTTGGGTGTTTGAAGTCATTTCTAGTTTTCTATAGTGCCACTATAAGGACCATTGCTAATTCTAAGCCAAAAATTTTGAAGTTTGACAGTTAGGTATTTTATCAAACACTTGAACTACAATTTCTTGCGAAGGGTTTCCCACTGTAAATTGATTTAACTTTTCATTGAAAGTTTGGAAATAATATATTTTCTACAACACACAATCATTCATAATGCATAATGATCATTCAATAGATAAAGACCGTAATAACAAGATTCATCACACAGTTTGTTGCTTACATAATAGAGATAGCAAACTGAACTTATTTCTGACCTCATTTCAGCAGACAACCACATTTACATCAGACATATGTCATTGCCGACTCCCACAGTACAGTCTATGGCTAGTGCCAGCATCAACAACCTTGGAGTTTCTAATGAGAACCACAACTCACACTGATAGGTATTGGCATTGGAAAATACTCCCATGTCCTTGCTGGGATTGATAATCAGCTATATGAAGAACTTCAACTCCCAAATAATCACCTCCAAATGGGCATTGACTGCCCCCAAGAGCAGGCGACTTTGTTGCAAGCTCAACAACTCCAAAGTGGAAGAAAAAGGTCGGAAAGCAACGCACAACCTCTTAAGAAACTCACACCCAGGCTGTCCATTGATTGGCGACTCAATCTGACATCAAAACCTTGCAGCAAGCCATGCCCATCTGTTAATAATCTTCACACCCTACCAAAAACAATTAACCATGCCCTCCATTCTGCCTTCAAAAAGTCGCTTGCCCTATATATTGTCCTCAACGATAATAATATAAACGTCCAGCAAACCCCTTTAGCCACTATGGAATATGGCAACCAACAAATATTGTTTTCATGAGTTGCCTAGCTAAGCGATACTCCCTGTTGGTGATTGCTGGGTCTTCTAGTATTTACAACGTCATCACAATATTTCTCCCTTTAAGACAGCAATGAATTTGTCCAAGCTTTCTTGCCACATCACTCCACAAAACTCCAATCCATGCTTTTGAACCCCCCTCCCCTCAACCCTTTTAACTTATTTTAGAACTTGTACGGATTTCATAGTATGGCTGGAAAAAATAAAATATTTATTATCCCTTACTTATCTTTCAATAAACACAACTTCCAGGTGTTACCCATGTTTTCGATAAGCCTGATATCATTCCTACATTCTGTGAATCAGAGTTCCAAATATCATTCTTCTGGACGGTATAATTAGGGACTAAAAGGTTGCATTAGATGTCATATTCATGATTCTATCTTTATAAATGCACAAGTCATGAAAAAATTAAAAATTGACAAGTATAATGTTTTTTGAATTGATCAACAGGTTATGAAAGTGCAGTGTTCTAATTTATATGTTGTTCTTCAAAGTACAATAGTTAATGAGAGAACAAATTGTACTCATAATGATATTAGCATGTACCACAAAACTCAAATGACACAGCTTGGACCTCTTAGACAAGAAATTAGATTTCTTCTTTATTGTTGAATCAAAGGACAAGAGACATCATGCATCACTTGGTAATCTTTTTCTTGGTATTGTTTCATGAATTAAATCACCAGAAACGCCTCTAGCCTGATTGATGATATGCAAAAGCTCCTTTCTTTGTTTATTGGAAGAATAATATCTTCTGTTAGCTAACATCTTACCTCACGTGCCCTTTCAACCATGCACTTACAGATCATCAGTTTTGCTTCAAAGCTTTTTGCCAATATCCATACATCTATGCATTTTTTCTCATCTGAAAAGAACAACCACCACAAATTTTTTTTAAATAGCATGTGACAAATGCAAAACATAAGTATTGGCTGCCTCAGAACTATCTTTGCCACATCTCATCTTATTGTCTATGTATAAATATACAATTATAGAGAACTTGTGAAATTACTAAATCGATAAGTTTTCATACCATGTGATTTTTGTCCCAAGTGTAAGATTTTCATAAATTGCTTATGTTCCTGTTTCTCATGATCTAGGACATTCTGCAGTCGATTGGAAAATCCACAACTGAACAGATTTTGGATTATGATTTGGATCAACAAAAGCAAAGCTACAAATCACGAAGTTCAATAAATGATTGCAACTGAAAGATTTTTAATATCTAGCATTAATAACACAGAACAATTATGAAACACAGAAACAACCACAGGATAAGATGCTTACTCAGTTCCCTTAAACCTGCTAGTAAAAGCAACGCCATTTTCCACCACAGGAGCAGAATTCAAGGCTTCCTGAAAGAGATCTGACATCATTTGTTCTCTACCCTTTGAGAAAGACATATTCACTCTCATGCCATTGTCCTCCTGTGAAAGGAAAGATAATGCTTTCACTTAGTCAACTCAAAGAGATAAACCATCATTTAATCCTAGACGTTAATTGCAACCTATTTTAAAATACTTAGACCAGAAACAAATCAATACCAAAAATACGCATACCATTTATCTTGTAGATGAGAATGTTTTAATATGCGTCTCAAAACACTATAATACATACTACTTATAATACTATTTTAACACATTTGAGAAAAAAGATAAATGTCTTTTACATTTAATAGTACACCATCCTTGCCTGACTCGTCGTAGTCAAAGGAATCCAAAATGTCCTCATTGGCCACATTGTATCTACTAGAGGGTGAATGTAAAACTCGTTTTCCCCCAGTAAGCAATCTTGTCTCTTTTCTTTTATGGATTCTTCTCAACTGTCAATCAAAGTTAAATACTGACAAAAGACTTCACTTTAAATCATCAAGAATATACTATAATAATATGAAAAGGAAGAAACCTTGTAGGAAGAACAGGGAGATGTTGTATCATTTTCAAATAGCTCTTCTAGCCGTTCCACCATGGGAAGTTGTCTACAGTCCTCTGCAGAAACATCAGATTTTACAAGCATATTGAATTGTTGTACCAATGACATGTTAGTGCTATTGTCTTGAAGTTCACTTGAATCCTTTTTTTCATGAAAAGGTAGCTTTGCTTGACGTATAGAATATTTGAATCTGTGCTTTCTTGGATTTCCTGCATATAAAATCAATTCGGATTGTAACAGATAGAATCTATATGTTACGTTAGTAAAAAGATAAAGCACCTTCAATCATTTAGAAAAAGAAAATCTGTAAATACACTATTTTCAGAATTACAGTTACAAAACATAGGTTTTTCTTAAAATTAAATATTAAGTTTTAACTTATATACTTATGGTTCAGTGCTAAATATAATTTGACAGAAAAAGTTTTTTTTATTTCTGATAATTATTTTTAAATTTGTCAATATTTGTCCATTCTCAATCAACCTTGATTTAATTGCAGCTGTAATATTCACCTACATTTAGCCACGACATTCAAATCATTTATCAGATAGTCACTTATAGCTGGCCAGATGGCCATTGATTAATCTAGCATTTGTTGCAGTTCCTATTGTTACTTGTTTGTACTCATGATACATTTGCAGGTTCATAGTAGCATATATTCATTCTCTGACTTTGATTCATTTTTCATGTATTAACAGTGAACACTGATGCACTTCTAAAAACTCACAAAGGAAACAAGATGAATTTCACTTCCAGAGCTAAATATTTATGCTCCTACCCATTAAATTCTTAACGGAAGCTAAATGAGAATGAATATGTGTCACATCCCATTCTCAATTAACTTATGTTTATGGAACAAAAGCCCATTTTATATCTTCAACAAGCTAAGCCTGAAGAAACCCAACCTCAAAGATCCCCAATATTTTTACTGTAGAGATTCTATTTCAAAATTCTAAGGAAGAAGCTTATGTCGGACTTTTGGACTTCACCAACCTGGCATGCATTTCCACCAACCTCTAGTTTTCCTCCATGCTTGTTAAAGTTTCAAACATTTCCATCCTGTCATGCCTCCTATTCATTCCCCACCTCCATTCCTTATTCCATCAGGATTTCAAAGTCTCCCATCCTGACATACCTTGCCGAAAGCCTCACTCCTCAATCCTTGGTCAAAGAGTCAGACCTCTCACCAGCATGCCTCATATCCACACCCTAATTCCTGGCTTGTGGCACAAATCATAGAGTATCCCTAACACCCTAACTCCAACACTCAAGCCCCTTTTTACTGTCAATCTCCACTGATCCCCCTGCACGACAGGACTGCCATTAATGCTAAAATGGAGTACACATCTTCCAAAAGGTTTTCCGCATGAATAAAAGTATCATTTTTAGTTCATGTTCAATGCCTATTATTATGTTTCAATAATACAATTTATCTGAATATGTATGAATTTTTTGTTGGCTTAAAGTGGTTATAAGAGTTAGTTGACGGTTTTGTTCCTCTTGGCAACTATTGGGTCCTTTAAATTGACTTTGTATCATCAAGGAAAGCAATATGATGTAGTCGGATCAACTTTGATCCTTGGCTGACCATATTTGGTCTAATTCTGTAAAACTTCATTTGCAAATAAAGATATATTTTAACTCCTCTATTTGGTATTCATTATTATGTTCACCATTTCAAGCATTCGTTTTTATTAAATAGAAAAGTAAACATTTGTAATGTCCCTCTTTGGGATATTCTTGATTGCTTTACCAAAAACAATAATTCTTACTTCAAAATTATAATAACTCTATCAAACATCAGAAATTCAAGATAATAATCAGATCAACCACTCATAACACAATCCTCAAAATCAATCAAATCATAATTTTTTGGGGATATAACTTGCCCGGAGCATGAAAGGGTCCCCGTACCTTCCAACTCCTAGCCCCAAAGCATGAAAAGGTTCATCCTTCCAACTCCTAGCTATAGAGCATGAAAGGATTAGATTCATCCAACTCCTACAAGACACTTCGTCAAATTCAAACTGATTGTCTGATGAATTTGTTTGATTAATGCTGATTGATATTTCTTGATGGATTGACTATCATTCCCTTGAATAATATTTGAATGTTATTATGAATGATCCTTGAATGAATTTCTGAAGTTATAGTGTTGCTGGATATATTTTTGTATTCTGCTTTGAATTAATGATCTGATCATTTTTAGTTGCTTGATTGATTGTTAATTGATTTTGTCCTGCTATTCTGAATTTATCTTGTGAGTTGTTATTCTAAATTGATGCTTGAATGATGGATATTTGAATGATTGGATTGATCTTTTGCTGCTTGCTGGTTTGTTTTGCTTCAATCACTTGTTGACTTGATTCATTTGCTTGACGGATGGATTGATGAGTAATGATGTATTGATGTTTGCTTGGAATGATCTCCACATATATATATCTTCCTTATGGAAGAGTCACGCCCTTTCTCACACCATCACTACTCTTGAAAACATAATTCAATATGTCACATAATGTTATATGTAATGTCCCCATTTTTTCAGGATTCTCTCCTAGTGCAGTTGGTGTTGGCTTTGGGGTTTTTCTGATGCACCAGTGAGTTCAGATGGATTAATGGAGATGAACAACACCTTCTGGAGCGATTTCGGACAACTTGTTTGAGACTTTCTATTTTTAGTGGTGGCCATTTTTAGCACTTACTATTTATAGTAAGTTTTAGTGCATCCCAAATTGGGCCTATTTGGTGTTTGGACATGCTTACTATTTTTAGCAGTTGCTATTTTTAGTAAGAGTCTATTTTTAGCAGTGAGTTGGTCTCTATTTTCCCAGAAGTGAAATATGTCATTCTTGGACGTTGGGTGAAGTTAAATTGTGTTAAAAGAAAAATATTTTGATTTTTAGTTACTTAAGTCTATTATATTGTCACTTTACGACTTAAGTGAATTGTACCCCTTGGCCTAGTTGCACAACGTTGTTTTAAAAGGGGGCCCTTTTCTGTCCTCATGTGAGGCTTATTTATGAAGAAATATTTCATCCCACATGGATTGGTAAAGAGAGTGGAGCCACTTGAGAATGTTATAAAAGCAACTTAGTGGAGTTCATTTCTCATGCTTGGCTGGAGAATTTGGAAATATTGTTAGTTTTCTTTTGAGAGTTCATTTCAAGGGCTTTTGAGGACAAAAACCCTCTTAGCTAATAATCTCTACGCTGTTGAAAAATACAGTGTAGGGATTCAGTTTGGTGCTTGTATGCCTGGTAAAATATTCTGTGCACATCTCAGTTATTTGTTTCAATTTGGTCTTGATTCATTATTGGCACATATTAGAATGCCTAGAGGAATGATTTGAAGGCTAGACGAAGCTGGCAGCTGTAGACATTTTGGGGTTGGTTCATATTGTTCTACTAGGGCCGTACCACACTGAACTGGCTGTACTGAAGCTGTATTGCTACTGTAGTTGAGATTATTACTGGGCCATTCACTTTGGACAGAACTGTACCATATTGCTGGGTTGTTTCCTTCCTTGTCAGGTCGAACTTATTAGCTGGGCCAATATCATCAGATTCGGATCATACCATTCCCACAGGCAGTGATGCTGGTCGTACCAGCTTCAGGTCTCTCTACAGGGCTGAGCTGAGTATTAGATATCAAGAAGGAATCACTGTATGATGTGTGTTGCATTGAGTATTCTGGAACAGCCCTGACGGCATTGCCTTTCACAGCTGTACCTGATTGGACTGGTAAAATACACACCTACAGCTTGGGAGTGCCTATTACTTTTGTATGGACTGAAAACTTCATTTCCACCACACCAAATCTTATGGGTATGTCATTTGAATGAGCTATTATAGTCTGAAGTTAATTATATCAGACTTGTTATGAGATTGTAATCAGACTGACATGGTGAATAAAAATCAGATTTGAAGGTGTCTGCTTAATCTTTGTTTACGTTACTTTCTTAGCTTCTATTCCTGTGTTTTGTTATGTATTGGCATTGATGTTCTATCATAAACAAACAAAAGTAAACACTCAAACTCGGTAAATCAGAAAAGTAGTCCTTGCATGCAAACTGTTTGACAAAATGTCAAACAGCCAAAACTGACAGATAAAAGGAAGACATAGCAGGTGTTATTACATTATATTACATAAAAAATTTGTGAAAAAAATGAAAAATTTTACTCTGTGGCACGCTTCCGGAGGCATAATTTCGACTAATCCTTGGACTGGCTTAATCCTCAGTCCATCCTCGAACTACATTTCAAATTTCGTCGAATTCTGGGTTCGTTTGCTATGTCTTTCCTTTAATTTCGGCTTTTAAAATCCCGACTGCAGGTGGAGAATTTTCTTCAAACTGCAAGTTTTAATGATGTCCATTGTTTTGGTCTTTGTAGGGGAATTTTCAGCTTATTACATGTGCACTTTTATTAAAAGATGAATACTTGTAATTTGTTTTAAATTTCCCCTTTTGTTGTTTTTATTATTTTTATTGTTTTTTGGCTTGTTTAGTTAAAATAGGGATTTTTTGGCTAAATTACAAGTAAACTTGTAGTTCTCTCCAAAAACCCCTACTTTAATGGTTTTTACATGTAATAGGGATTTTAAACCCCTATTACATATGTGCAAGTAAGTTATAACTTGTTGTAGGGGTTTTATTTCCCCTTTCCAAGTAAGTAAAACTTGCATCTCTCTCCAAAAATCCCGATTTTGTCTTGCAAGTGAAAAAGTGACAATTTAAACTAGCACTTTGGTCTAAAAAACCCGATTTTACAAATAAAGTGCATTTTTGACATTTTAAACTTGCATTTTGTTTCAAAAAACCCGAATTTGGCTTTGTTGAGGAAAAAGTGGAAATTAGAACTTGCTATAACTTCCCAAAAACCCGATTTTCATTGTTTCATGCGTTTCGAACTTGATCTTTGGTCCAAAAAACCCGAATTGCAAGAAAATCGTTTTTGTTGAACATTTCAAGGCAAATTTTGTGGAGAATTTGTTGGAGGAAGGCGTTTTGGATTGCTCTCTATTTTCATGCATGATTGGACACCTTTCACACCACATGGAGGTTGCTTTTGCTGGTTTTTAGCTTATAACAGCCACCACGTTTTTCCAAAAAACCACGGTTTTTACCTTTTGGGATGCAACGAATCTTCAACAATATGAATCGTTTTGGCTAGGAGTGATAAGGCGTTGAGGGTTAAGGAGGATTCAAGCATTTTCCATGCCATTTCACATGCATTTGCTGCCACATTTTTCCACAAAATGGCAAGGGTTTGGGGATTACGGTTTGTCTCTATTTATTGGATATTCTTCTTCATTCCAAGTTTGATTGCATTTTTGGAGAAGCATTTTCAGTTTGAAGCAAGGTATGTTTTCCTTTCTTTCTTGTTTCATTTTTATTATTTTTCTTGTTTTCTTAGTTTTCCTTCTTAGTTGCATTTTTGTAAATATGTTGTTCTTCCCCCATAATTCGGTTTTTGTGAGAGAGATTTTCCCCTTGGTATGCAATTTTTGAATTGCATTGTTCTTCCCTTATGGTTAAAGAATTTAACCATTTTAGGTTAAAATTCCAAGTTGAAAAATTGGAAATACCCCCCCTTTCAAATTCGGGTTTTAAAAACCGGATTACATGTTGAAAAGTTTTTCCCATTTTCATGAAAATGACATTCCTGGATTTTCCCATTTCTATCCATTCATGTTTCCCATATCCGTACTTTTCATTTCCGTCATTTTCCGCAAGTCAAATTCTCACTTTCCATCCATTTCTCTATTTGCAAATTTGAAAGTGTACTTGCATTCGGGTTTTAAAACCCCGATTGCATGTGTGCTTTCCAACTTGTATACTTGCAAAAATTTCCCCAAGATCCGAAATTGGTCAAAGACAAGATTTTCCCATTTCTATATATTTCCCCTCTTCCTCTCACAAAATCGTGAAGTTCAAGAATCGAAGTTTTTCCCATTTGAAGAAGGAAGAATGATATTTGCAACTGACTATGATATTGCCTTAACTCTTTTAAGTCTTCACCACAGTATTTCAGGTTCACAATCAATGTCAGATTTGTCGGCATCTCCAGTTTCAAAAAAGATGAAGTACAAATATGACAAATATCAGAATGAGGTAACACTTCCCAAGTTTCTTCCCCTTTGGATCGTATCAGAGATACGGAAATAGGGCACGTGGATATGTCGGAATTCGTCAAGAGGGTAGAAGATCCACAGGATAATAACTTGCAGCGGTTGTTGGACAGCCATATCCATCATGCATCTTCTTTCCCGATGGCTGCCCTAGAACCTGAGTTTGTTCTCGCTTGCGCCCATCATTTTGACAAAGAGTCAAGAGTCATCAAAAATGATGATGGCAAAGCTATAATCCGTTTTGATGCAGATATGATCAAGAAGGTCTTCAAAATACCTCCTGCACCTGTTTACATGGAAATATCCAAAGAAAGTGCAGCAGAGTATTACGTGAAGAGGGGAAAAGATTGCAAGCGACATATCAACAGGTGGATCCAAGAGCCACGAGCCTCCTTTTCAAGGTGGGAGAAGTTGTACCACTGCGATTTCAAATGGGAAATAGGAGACACCATAACCCTTCTCAATAGGATGATGGACCTCGAGTATTCTAATGTCTTTGAGCCATGGATGTATCAGTTCATCGTGTTCATAAGGCAGTCTCATCACATTTCATGGGGAGAAGTCATCTGCTATGCCTTGTGTGAACAACTTGCAGCAGTCCCTACCACCATGACTTTCTTCATGAACTCGTATTTGGTATACTTGGTAGCATCGCTTAGACACTTTCCAGGTCTTTCTACCAAGGGTGATCGCTCACTTATACCAATTTGGGAATATTATGACTAGTTGCCGTTGAGACCCAGCAGACTGCATTTCAGAAGAGTTCAAGATGCATTCTTCGGATATTTCATGTGTCAGTTTGACAGAACTCTGAGGAACAAAAGAGTATCAGATGAGGCATGGGAAAGGATGTGCGAATATGGATGTTTGTTTCTACAATTCCCCACCTTCACCTATATGAGAATTGGATGCTATGGTGGTCAGCCATATATGCTTCTCAGATACCCAACTGACAAGATCATTCTTATGGAGTTGGTAAGACAAATCATGGCTGTCCACACTTTCCCGTCTGCTAGACACAAGGTTGGAATGGGGATCTCTACCACAAATCCATTGAAAATTGGCTGGTATTCCCTTGTCAAATCTATGAAAGCTAAGGCCATGGAGACTGAATTGCAAGAAATCAAGCTCAAAAAGTTTAAACCTAGAGCTGATTTTGATTACAGGGGTATGAAGGAAAAGATCAAGAAATCCTTTGTGCATGTGCATCGCATTGAGGACGTCTGGGTAGATCTCCGCACAGAAGCCAAAGTTCTAAAGATGGATTACTGCAAGCTCACTCTTGAGCAAATTGTTGATTTGAACTTGGTGGATATCCCACAAGGGATGATTGATGATGGGCACATACTTGATCCTGAATACATTTAACAGAGGGTTGAGGAAGCTCCACTTCCTTTGATCCAATGGTCGCACAAACAGTGCATATCCATCCTTGAGAGATTTCAGCCTATCTTGGCTAACACTAACGCATGGTTGAAAAATAATGTTGTTAGACTTATAAAAATCAAGGTTGGAAAAGAAGATGATTCTACGGGGCCTCTTGGACGTAAGTCTGAGATTCAGGTTGACAACAAGGAGGGTGCATCGTCTTCGGGCACAAGAATCAAGTTGGGAGTCAATCGTCCAGTAGTGCTTCCTCCTAAAGAGACGACAGTTAGTGGGAAGGAAAAATCATGATTTCATGTTCAGGTGATCGATCTGGATAATCCAGAAGAAGGGCAGCAATTTGATGATGTTCCTAAGTCTCCAGTTTCAGATTCGCCTCATGAGATCATTCCTCCAGTTTCCATTGAAACGCCTCTTTCTCCTCCTGATTTGCTTGTGGATGAATCTCCTCAGAATGCTATTCCCATTTCAGCATATGAGCCATCTCCTGATCATCAACAAGAGACTGTGTTGGAAATTCCTAAGGATATTCCTACTTGCATCCAGTTATCAGAAATTGATACTTCCACTTTTGATTTTGAAGAGTTTATGAGGCTATCTCCATGCCCATTGGTAACTGAGTGAACCGCGGTCGCTGTCCAAACAGATATTCCTCCCAGGATGACCACGGTGATTCAAACAAAAACTGCTTCTCCTTTGCCTACAGCTGCTACTGAAGGGGAGTTGATGACTTTGCCTCCATGGCTCTGTTCTTTTACTCCGAAAAGGAAGAAGCAAGAAATCTCACCTGACGCCTTTGATTATCAGCAGAGAAAAACCGACAACTTATGGCAGCCGTTCATAAAATCACAAAACCTGCTGCTGAAGGGAGTAAATCCATAAGTTCTTCTAGTTCTCAAGAATCAATCCATGGAGTGGAAAGGGCTGCTCAGAAGATACAAGCACTGGATTCCTGGGTTGATTAGCTTCATGATCTATGTGCACAGGTAATGAAAGACATTTTTCAGATGATGTCTAAGTTAGAGACCATTGAGGAGAAACAGAATCAAACTTCTAATACTTTCAAAAAGAATCTAGAAAGTGTTGAAGAAAGTTTGACAATCTGGCGTACCATGCCCCAACAACAGCTAAGTGTTTTGCAGGAGCATGCCATCATCTCTTCCAGGATCATGTACTTGGAATTCGAAGAACTCCTGGAAAACAAGGCCCTTGTTCTTAAATCCCTCATTGAGGAGATCGGTGGTGCAAAGAGATTCCGGGGTGAAGTTTTCCGAGATATTGTCTCACATTGTGAAAGGGCCTCTTGCAACATAGTAAATCGGGATGGAGAGCTGATTCCAGAAGAAGAAGTTCTTGCTGATTTACAGATGAGGATTAATAATGAATGGAGGAGCGAACAATTCTCGGCCGCTTCAATTTAGATATTGATGAAACACTAAGCCCTTTTGCATGAAATCCAGGCTATCCTGGATAAAAACAACTTTGCGCTCCTCCGGTGTCATGACACTATTGTGAAGACTATGGTTGTTGCCAAGAACACCCATGAACCGAATCCCGATGAACTATAAGTGAGCATCCGGAAATTTCAAGGATTTGTGTCTTCACAAAATGCAACTTAAGTGTTTTTCAATACTTAGTTGAATTTTCCCTCTTTTGTAATCTTTAGTTGTAATTTTGTTTCGACAAGTTACATGTAAAAGTATTTTTTGTAAAATACAAGTTACACATTACTTGCACTTTTGTAATTACATGTAAGGCAACTACAAGTTGTGTCCAATTAGGACTGTAGTTGGAATAAGTCTTAGTTAGTTATTGAATAAGTCTTGGTAGTTGAGAGAATCTCTCAAGTTAGTTAGGATTCTCCCACCATTTTTTCAAGGCTACTCTTCTATAAATACTTGAGAGGGTCTATTGTAATCTTTATCTTTTGGAAAGCAAGCAAAAACTCTGCCGAATTTACAGCAAAGAAGTCTTTGAGCTTTCATGTGTAAATCTAAGAATTGAAAGGAGCAGAAGGAAATTGCTCAAGCTTTGAGTCTTTGTGCTACATTCTTGAGTTAGTGTTCTATATTATCTTTCTTGCAAGTGTTCCTAAAGAGCTTAATCACATCTGATTTGCAGTCTTTGTGCTGCAAGTAGTTGAGTTTAATATAGATTAAAATAAATATTTTGTTGAGAGAAGATGCAAGTCTTTATACTTTCACTTGTTCTTAAGAGAATTTAGGAGTAGATTTTGTGGGAAATAGCTGAGTCTTTGAGCTTACACTACTTATCATTGTTTTAAAGGAGAAAAGAATAGTGTTTTTCAGTCTTGGAGCTGTCATAACTTGTTCTTTATATCATTAGTGTAGAAAAGGGTAGATAGGACTTCACATAATCAAGTCTTTGAGCTTGATATTGTCGTCCCGCCCCGAAGGAAGTGACGGAAGTCTTTGCGCTTTCAGGAAACTTTATTTTCTTTCTCTCATTTCATTTGAAAGTGGTTATTGTTGTTTATATTCAATTGCTATCCTTTATGTGAAGAGAAAAGAATATTGTCTTTCTTGAAAGAAGAAAGATTGTTGTCCCATCCTATTTTATTTTCAAAGTTGTAGTTAGATAGGGGGAGCCTTCCCTTAATTAGGAGAGTTTTACTCATGTACTGTGCTTGAAACCACAACTTTGTATATTTCCCCAAGTGTACAAAATTTTCAACCAACATGATTGTCCCTTTTATATCTTATTCTTGAGGGAGTCAACCTTTCATGATTTCTACCCTTTGATAGAGTCACAACTATTCACCCTCAATTACTGTCTTTTGAAAATAATTATTTATTTCCAAATTGATTGTTTGCCCACAAGAGGTGTGGCTTAAGGGGGGTTGTTGGTGTTGGAAATAAGCCACACCCGGACCGACGATGGACTAGTCCAAGAGGGGCCAGTGGCTTAGTGGTAGAGCACTCCAGCAACGTATGGAAGGTCCTAGGTTCGAGTCCTAGCTGGTCCAAGTCTCAACATGGTATCAGAAACAAGTACAGGCTAGGAGCCCCAAGCACACGAGAGGTGTGGCTTAAGGGGGGGTGTTGGTGTTGGAAATAAGCCACACTCGAACCGACAATGGATTGGTCCAAGAGGGGGCAGTAGCTCAGTGGTAGAGCACTCCAGCAACGTATGGAAGGTCCTAGGTTCGAGTCCTAGCTGGTTCATGTCTCAACACTTCATGTCCTCTTTGTAAATGATGTTCAATTCTCAATTCAATATGCAAGTTATATTCTAGTTTTGTTTTCTTGATCTATGTATTATCTATTTATATGATAAATCTGACTATCTTCTTTTCTATGGCAAGTGACAGGAGCATTTATTGATTTCGATGTCGTTCTCACAAATATCGATTGATATGTATATTCAAGTGGGGAGGATCAAGCAATGCCTTGACCGGTCATGTCTTTTAGACATGACCGATCAAGACATTACTTGATCGCACCCTTTGACTCATTGTTTACAATTACCAATCGGTGTATACTTTAATCAACAGCCCGATACTAATCGGTGCATACTTAACTTATTACCCGATACCATCGGTGTCTACGTGACTTGTTACCCGATACCAATCGGTGATCGCTTAATTAATAATTCGATACCAATCGGTGTATGCTTTGCCACCCGATAACAATCGGTTAATCCCGATAACCATTATTTGTTCATAGTTTAATAAATCAACCGATATAAATCGGAATACATGGTTAGCTAGATAATAATCGGTGATCACAGTTATAATGCAAACCAATATTAATCGGTATACTATGCTATGATATGATTATCGATAGTTTGAGCATTGATTGAACTAAGCAGATTGAACATATACAAATGAAAAATGATCGTCAAATGAAGGAACAATAGCTTGAAGTTTTTCCTCATAGTTTATCGATAGGATAAATGATTGAATGAGAGACTTCATTTATCTCCCATTCAATCATTTATCTTACAGAAGCTATCATGCATTAACACTCCCTCTTAGCTAGGTAAGATAAATGAAAAACAATATATCAAGCATCACAATTCAAATGATGGTTAGTATTCTTTACCCAATCTGACTCTCTAGAAAATCCTATCACCTAATCACATGATATGAAGTATTACCTAAACACGTGATACAAATGTCCATCACGTCAATCTTGTGATGACAAGATATCACCTAAGCATGTGATATCAGTATTGCCTAAACATGCAATACTTAAGGATAATCATATGAGAAAGATTGAATTCTCATCTTATCCAAGTTGTGGTATGTGCACTAATATCTTACACAAATGTTTTACCACAACACAATCATGGCAAATCCATGACACACCAGAGATCCAACATGATAACTGGTTTGGACATCATAAGATCATCACCTTATAATGACTACATACAAGTGTTCATTATCTTGAGAGATCGTCACCTCTTAGATGTGAACCCAAGGGATAAAATCCAAAATGTCCTATCATGACAAAGAAGTTTACACATTAAACATCTTATTGATATGCAAATACAGATTACAAAGAAAATTACCGTTCTATCATACCTAAACCTTTTCTAAAGTGATCAACCTTCACTCTGGAAAGAGGTTTGGTCAAAATATCTACAGTTTGATCTCTTATACAAACATATTCTAATTGGATCACATTTTTGTCTACCATATCTCGCACATAGTGGTATGGAATCTCAATATGCTTGGATCTGTCATGCAACACTGGATTTACTGAAAGTTTTATGCAGCTTTGATTGTCACAATGTATAACAATGGGTTTCATAAGCTCTCCAAACAACCCCACAAGCAACTTCCTAAGCCATACTGCCTCTCGAGCAGCCATAGAAGTTGCAATGTATTCGGCCTCGATGGAGCTTTGAGCTACAAAAAACTGCTTCCTGTTGATCTAAGATATCATGGTTGAACCTAAACTGAAGCAACACCCTGAAGTGTTTTTTCTGTCAATCACACTTCCAGCCCAATCTGAATCTATAAATCCATGTAGGTCTATATCAACTTTCTCATATTTGAGACTAAGTTTTAGGGTACCTTGTAAGTATCTCATCATGTGTTTTATTGCAACTGAGTGTATCTCCTTAGGTTCACACATAAATTGACTTAGAGCATTAACTGCATAACTGATATTCTGCCTTGTATTTACCAGGTACATTAGGGACCCAATCATCTGTCTGTATTGAGTAGGGTCAGTGGGTTGTGACTCTGTTGTTGCTTCTTTAAATTTATGTAAATTGGTTTCCATAGGAGAGGTCATGGGCCTACAGTTTAGCATTTTGAATATCTTCAAAATGTCCAAGGTATACTTTCCTTGGTTTAGTATAATGTTGTCAGAATTCTGTCATACTTCTAATCCTAGGAAGTAATGAAGGAGTCCCAAGTCCTTCATATCAAATTCTTTGGATAGATCTTTCTTGCATTGATCTATAAGGTGATCATTTCCTGTGATTAATAAGTCATCAACATATAAAATCAATATTAGCATATCAACTTTATTTCTTTTGTAGTAGAGATTAGGATCAACATCATTCTTAGAGAAGCCTAATCCTGAGAGATAAGTGTCAATTCTTTCATATCAGGCCCTGGGAGTCTGTTTAAACCCATAGAGAGCTTTCTTGAGTCTACACACATGAGACTCTACATCATGAATTTCAAACCCTTCAGGTTGCTCTAGGTAGACTTCTTCTGAGATCTCACCATTTAGAAATGTTGTCTTAACATCCATCTGGTGTACCTTCCACCCCTTTGCTGCTGCAATGGCTAATACAACTCTTACTAATGTATACCTAGCAACAGGTGCAAAAGTTTCTTCATAATCTATTCCTTCTCTATGTGAGAACCCTCTAGCTACAAATATGGCCTTGTGTTTTTCAATACTGCCATCTACAGCATGTTTGATCTTGAAAAGCCATTTAGATGAAACAACAGATTTCTTAGTTGGCCTAGGAACAATCTCCCAAACATCATTCTTCATAATGGCCTTATACTCTTCAGACATGGCATCCTTTCATACTTGATGTTCAAGTGCATCTGATACATTGTTTGGTTCGGCTTTAGAGAGATCATTCATAAGGGCAACATAGCTAGTGAATTTATTAGGCCTTTTGCTTTCTCTAAAGGTTCCTGAAGGAGCAACAATCTTCTGAGCTTCTGCTATAGTCTTGGTGGCCCATAGTGGACTTTTCTTGAGGTTTTCTCTCGGTGGGTTTTGAGTTTCACTTATAGTTTCCTCAGGATTCTCCCTCTAAAGCTCAGGAGTAGAATTTTCATCTATGCTAGGGGTAGGGATATAGACTTCAGGCTCTAGTGAGCTTTGGGCTCTTTGAAGGCTAAGTCTTCTTCAAAGATCACATCCCTACTTAGTTCGATATTCTTTTGACTAGGTATATAGATCCTGTAGGCCTTGGAGGTTTCACTATATCCTACAAGGATTCCCCTTTTTCCAGAAGGCTCTAATTTTAATCTTTTCTCCCTAAATACATGAATATAGACAGGGCATCCAAATATCCTAACGTGGCTGATATCTGGTTATGATTTAGTAAAGACTTCCTCAGGGGTCTTATCTTCAAGATGGGAGTGACGACATCTGTTTTGAATATATACAGCAGTACTACTTGCTTATGCCCAAAGATTGACATTTAGATTCTGATAAAGAATCATAGCTTTTGCAGCTTCAACGATTGTCCTATTTTTCCTCTCAGCTACCCCATTTTGTTGAGGATTATAAGGTATTGTTAACTCCCTCTTAATCCCTGAATTTTTACAAAAAACTTTGAATAATTCTGATGTGTATTCCCCCCCATTATCAGTTCTTAGGGTTTTAATTTTATTTCCTGGGGAGTTCTCTGTTAGCGATTTGAATTCTTTAAACCTATTGAGGATCTCTTCTGATTTTTACATTTCAAAAAGTAGATCCAAGTTTTCCTAGAGTAGTCATCAACAACTATTACATATTACAAAAATCCCCCCAAATAAGGTACAAAATGGGTCCACATACATCAGAATGAACTAACTCTAAAATTTTAGTTGTTTTCCTAGTACTATTTTGAAAAGCACCCTTAGTATTTTTACCTAAGGCAACATCCTTTGCATGCCTCTGAATGATATTGCTTTAACTTAGGTAGGCCTGTGACAAGGTCTCCCATTTATGATAAAGCTCTAAAATTCAAGTGGCCTAGTCTTCTATGCCAGACTTCATTAGCATCTGTAGTTTCATGGATTAGGACTAAATTGGGCTCTGTGCATAGCTCATACAAGTAGCCTTCTCTTTGACCAATAGTTTTAGCTTTCTTGATGGATGAATTCTTTGGCCAAGCCAATACTCTGTTGTCCATGAAGGTCACTTTGTATCCATTGTCCTCCAGTGCTAATATTGAGACTAGGTTTCTCTTGATGCCTAGAACATATAGTACTCCTTTAAGTTGTAATGATACACTTGACTTTAGTTTGATGGTGCAGGTTCCAACTCCTCTGACTGGATGTGTGGAGTCATCTCCGATAGTTACTTCCTCATCATTCTCCTCTTTCATGGAGTCTAGCACTTCTCTAAATCCTGTAATGTGCCTAGATGAGCCACTGTCGATCACCCAGGAGTTAACTTTGTTTGATGCTTGGTTTGTGAGTGTTGAATAGAGTACATACTTCTCGGGGTCTTCTTCCCTTTTAGATTTTCCTATTTTGGCAAATGTGGCTTGTTGTTTGGCTCTTTCTGGACATTTGGCAACATAGTGCCCAAATTTGTCACATCTGTAACATTGAATCTGTGAAAGGTCCTTCTTAAAGGTGTTCTTGCCGTGACGACCTTTTCTCTTTCTAAATTGTTTTTGTTTGCTTTTCTTGTTTGAGTTTGTATTTAGAACTTGGAGATCTTCATCTATATTCTTTTTCTTGATCCCTTTCTTATTTTGCCTTGATTCCTCTTGGAGACAGTCAGCCTTTAGCCTATCGAATTTTGGAAATTCATCCCTCGCACTGATGCCTTGTACGAATGTTTTTCATATGCTAGGCAACCCATCTAGAGCAATGAGTGTTAATTCTTTGCTTTGGATCTCATATCCAAGAGATGCCAGTTCATCCCTTAGGGCTGATATTCGCATGAAGTAGGCATTGACTGATTCTCCTTTGATCATGGCTATGTGATTTATTTCTCTTTTTAAAGCCAAGGTTCTACAAGCATTGGATATCTCAAATGCATCTTCAAGTGCTTTGAACATGTTGTAGGATGTTTCATGTTTCCTTATGATGGGCATAATATTATTTCTCACCCCATCAACTATGATTTTGATGGCCTTTTCATTTCCCTCTCTCCAAGTTGTTTTGTCAGGTTCAGTCTCAAGTTCTGCAGTTTTAGTTTTTACAAATGATTCTTTATTTTCTTTTAGAATAATCTGAATTCTGAACTTCCATGCTGAGAAGTCATCACCTCCTCCGAGTCTATCTTCAAATCTGATAGCGCTAGCCATTAGAAGAATTGTGATGTTGAATATATGCTTGTTTTGAATTTTCCACAAAACTGAACAGCCTCAGGTACAATTTAACTATAGCTCTGATACCATGTAAATGATGTTCAATTCTCAATTCAATATGCAAGTTATATTCTAGTTTTGTTTTCTTGATCTATGCATTATCTATTTATATGATAAATCTGACTATCTTCTTTTCTATGGCAGGTGAGAGGAGCATTTATTGATTTCGATGTCCTTCTCACAAATATCGACTGATATGTATATGCAAGTGGGGAGGATCAAGCAATGCCTTGACCGGTCATGTCTTGACCGATCAAGACATTAATTGATCGTACCCTTTGACTCATTGTTTACAATTACCAATCAGTGTATACTTTAATCAACAGCCCGATACTAATCGGTGCATATTTAACTTATTACCTGATACCAATCGGTGTCTACGTGACTTGTTACCCGATACCAATCGGTGATCGCTTAATTAATAATTCGATACCAATCGGTGTATGCTTTGCCACCCGATAACAATCGGTTAATCCCGACAACCATTATTTGTTCATTGTTTAATAAATCAACCGATATAAATCGGAATACATGGTTAGCCCGATAATAATCGGTGATCACAGTTATAATGCAAAACGATATTAATCGGTATACTATGCTATGATATGATTATCGATAGTTTGAGCATTGATCGAACTAAGTAGATTGAGCATATACAAATGAAGAATGATCATCAAATGAAGGAACAATAGCTTGAAGTTTTTCCTCATAGATTATCGATAGGATAAATGATTGAATGAGAGACTTCATTTATCTCTCATTCAATCATTTATCTTACCGAAGCTATCATGCATTAACACTCTTCTCGTAGAAATGATCTCCCTTTTATATCTCATTTTTTAGGGAGTCACAACTCTTCATTTCATGCCCTTACACCATTCATTAAACTTAATTAAATTTTAATTTTATATTTAATAATTATAATAGTGTTGTCTTCATTTTTGTTTTCAAAAATGAAGGACCATTACATGAATTTTTTGTGAAAAAAAAGAAAAAATTTACTGTGGCACGCTTCCCGAGGCAGAATTTCAACTAATCCTTGGACTGGCTTAATCCTCAGTCCATCCTCAAACTACGTTTTGAATTTCATCAAATTCTGGATTCGTTTGCTATGTCTTTCCTTCAATTTCAGGTTTTAAAATCCCGACTGCAGGTGGAGAATTTTCTTCAAACTGCAAGTTTTAATGATATCCATTGTTTTGGTCTTTGTAGGGGAATTTTTGGCTTATTACATGTGCACTTTTATTAAAAGATAAATACTTGTAATTTGTTTTAAATTTCCCTTTGTTGTTTTTATTATTTTTATTGTTTTTGGTCTTGTTTAGTTAAAATAGGGATTTTTTGGCTAAATTACAAGTAAACTTGTAGTTCTCTCCAAAAACCCCTACTTTAATGGTTTTTGCATGTAAAAGGGATTTTAAACCCCTATTACATATGTGCAAGTTATTAAAACTTGTTGTAGGGATTTTATTTTCCCTTTACAAGTAATTAAAACTTGCACATCTCTCTCCAAAACCCGATTTTGCCTAGAAATGAAATAAAGTGACAATTTTAAACTTGCTATTTGGTCCAAAAAACCTGATTTTGCTTAGAAAGTGCATTTTTGACATTTTAAACTTGCTATTTGGTCAAAAAATCCCGATTTCGCCTAACATGTTGAAAAAGTGAAATTTTAAACTTGTTATTTCCTCCAAAAAACCCAATTTTCATTGGTTCATGCAAATTAAAACTTGTTATAGGTTCCAAAAAACCCGAATTGCAAGGAAAAACGTTTTTTTTTAGGAATTTAGGCAAATTTTTGTGGAGATTTTTTGGGAGATAGAAGGCGTTTTGGATTCCTCCCTATTTTTATGCATTTTCAAACACCTTTCACGCCACATGGAGGTTAAGATTGCTGGTTTTTAGCTTTATAACAGCAGCCACGTTTTTTTGCCATTTGGAATGCCACGAATCAGCAATCTTATGAATCGTTTTGGCTTGGTATACTAAGGCATTGAGGTTAGAAAGAGTCTTGGCCATTTTCCATGCCATTTCTCATGCATTTGCTGCCACGTTTTTCAGTTTTGGGCATTTTTTCAAAAACATGGCTAGGGTTTTGGAATACGGTTAATTTCTTTTTAAGATATTCTTCTTTATTTCAAAGATTAATCATTTTTTGAAGAAGGCATTTCAGTTTGGAGCAAGGTAAGATTTCTTTTCTTCTTGTTTCATTTTTCTTGTTTTCAAATATGTTGGTTCTTCCCCAAAAATCAGATTTTGTAAGAGAGATTTTCCCCTTTGTAAAGCAATTTTAGAATTGCATTGTTCTTCCCCATTTTCCCTCTTTACTTGTATCCGGGATTTTAAATCCCGATTACAAGTTGGATGAAAATCATTGTTCTTCCCTTACGGATAAAAGATTTAACCATATTTTGTTTAAATATGAAGTTGCAAAGCTGAGAAATACCCATCCTTTCAAAATCAGGTTTTTGGAACCGGATTACATGTTGAAAATTTCTTCCCATTTTCTTTAAAATGATCTTCCCAAAATCTTTTCATATTCATTTTCATCATCCGTACATACCATTTCATCCACTCATTTCACACCTTCATTCATTTTCTCCATTTAAAGTCTACCTGCGGTCAGCCATCCAAAACCCGAAATTGGTCCAAAATGTACTCAAAAAACACTTGAAAATGAGTTCTAAAGGTCCAATTACAAGTGCAAACTTGTAGTTACCCATTACACATATGAAGTTGCATGTTTGTTCCCCGCAATTGCAAGTTAATGCTCTTGTTTTTCCCACACATGTAATGCAACTTCCAAAACCCAAAATTCACTTGTGAGCCCATTTTTGCATCAATTTCTCTCTTCCCTTGTCAATTCGGTTTGCACACACGATCCACCAAATCAATGGATTAAGGCATGGGCCTTATTTTGCAAGCAAATTTCAGGAATGAAGGATGATACAAAGAAGAAATACAACAACAATTCATGGTTGAGAGCATAAAATGCTTTCAAGACAAAGATGGTCATGACATGAAAAGAGGAAGGCTACCCTTTCCCTCCTGAAAAGATAGTACTACCCCAAGCAAGAAGACAAGGATGCAAGTTCCCGTTCCGGTTCAAGATGTCTTTACCAATCCAAAATACTTCAAGTTCTTGCATCCTGAAGCAGCATAAAGATCATCACAGACAAAGGATGATGCAGTTAGAGTCATCTCTTTAGACACATGGAATAGTTTTAGTTATGCATTTGTAATTTTGTTTTGACAAGTTACATGTAAAAAAAAATAACTTTGTAAAACGCAAGTTACAAATTACTTGCACTTTTGTAATTACATGTAAGGCAACTACAAGTTGTGTCCAATTAGGACTGTAGTTGGAATAAGTCTTAGTTAGTTATTGAAGTCTCAGTTAGTTATTGAATGAGTCTTGGTGGTTGAGAGAATCTCTCAAATTAGTTAGGATCCTCCCACCTTTTTCTCAAGGCTCCTCTTCTATAAATACTGGAGGGGTCTATTGTAATATTTATCTTTTGGAAAGCAAGCAAAAACTCTGCCAAATTTACAGCAAGAAATCTTTGAGCTTATGTATGTGAATTGAAAATTTTGAAGAATAATAAAGAAGGATTACTCAAGTTTTGAGTCTTTGAGCTACATGTTTGAGTTTGAATCTTTTTATTTCTTCCATGCAAAGTGTTTCTAAAGAAGCTCAGTCTAATCTGATTTGAAGTCTTTGAGCTGCAAGTAGAGAAGATTAATTAAAATAAGAAAATCTCTAGAAGGAGCAGCAAGTCTTTGAGCTTGCGTCTATTCTTGAGGAAAAATTATTGTTTGATAAGAAATATCAACAAGTCTTTGAGCTTGCATTAGTTCTTGTCTTTGTGTTGAAAGAATAGATTATTCCAATCTTTGAGTTGTTGTCTTTTATTCGTTGTAAAATTTAGTATAGCAAAGGGTAGATAGGACTTCCAATAGTCAAGTCTTTGAGCTTGATATTGCTGTCCCGTCCTGAAGGAAGTGACGAGAGTCTTTGAGCTTTCAGGAAACTTCATTTCCTTTCTCTCATTTTCACTTGAAGTTGTTACCATTATTATACATTTTCTTGCTATCAGTTTTCTAAGGAGAGAAAAGGATATAGGCTTCCTTGAAGAAAGAAGGAAGACTGTTGTCCCATCCTGTTTTTATTTCAGTTTTAGATTGATAGGGGGAGCCTTCCCTTAGTTAGGAGAGTTTCATACTCACACACTATGGTTGAAGCCACAATTTTGTTTGCTTTCACAAGTGTACAAAATTTTCAACCAACAAATAGATTTTATTTTTATTATTTATTATTATTTTTTAATATTTTAATTCAAATAATTTATTATTAAATCCTATTTCAAAAAGAGGACATTATAACATTCGCGTTATAGGAGGGTAAACATTATTTAACAATGGTGAAAGGGATCCACATGTACACCTAGTTGTGTAAGAACAAGAAAAAAAAACATCAACCGCCATAAGTGAGGTAGTTAAGGTTTCAAACTTTATTATGGAAGACAATTGCAATAAGTAGAGGGCAATGCCCCATACTGAACACGTGCATGAGTTTTGAAACATTTGTAAGGAATATGTTGCCAAATAAGTACAAGCTTTCTCAACCACATACCAATGATGGGATTGAAGCCATTGTTGTAGATTTTGACATCTTTCTAAGTGTATGATGGGTCGAAAAACAAGTTGGAAAGGTTATCATGAAATATACCCAAAAACTCTAACCAAAACGTGTTGTGAGAACTCATGTTCAAGCATCCAGATGTGAGGACAAAAACCTACGAATCTACTGGAGACTAGAGGATGAAAACCCTTTGGTTTCGTGCACCCAAGGGCATAAACCTTTTGGCCGAAAGGCTAAACTCACCTCCAAGATCATGTTTGAGCATTAATGGTAGCAGATCTCTATTGTGTCAAATCCATTTGAGTTACAAGGTGTTGTGGCTGTAAGAGTGTGTTTTCAATTGTTGTTGGTCGTTGTAATAGTATAATGTAATATAGTTTTTGCTCAATTAATAGAAGGAAGGTTCTGCAATTTTATCTATGTTTGTGAACCTGATTTAAAATCTAGGCTATCATTATTGCTATGTAATACCTTGAAGAAAATTTGAGTTATTAATGTAATGTAAAAATCCTAACAAATCCAGGTTTTGCTAGATCTGGTAAAAGATATTTAAGTTTTATTTGCTAGCCTGATCTGTAATACAAGGTTGTCGATGTTAATGGGAAATGAAAAGGGAAATTTTTTGGGTTTGCTAGATTAGGGTTTGTCATGTTAGGGTAAAATACGGAAATCAGAAGTACAATACTAAGCCATAAATTTTGTTGTGTAAAAATTAATGTATTTGGAGCTTAGAAAGGTTCGGATTAAATATATTTACCCTAAATCTTTGATCATGACATTATAATGTATATCAAGGCAGCTGATTAAATAATATCTATAGAGTGCTTTAAATAAGATTTGCAGAAATTTTTTAAAAATATTTGCATTTATATTAGCAGGAGCATCACATTGGTATCCAAGCACTGTTAAAATTTGTATACCTGAAGCTTATTTGCCAACAATATCCGTTGGGGATATTACAATATATTTTTATATATTTAATATTTGTTAAAAGTTGGTTAGGGTATAACAAAAGCAAAAGAAGCAGAATGAAGAAGAGAACTAAAAACGATCAAAAATTGTCAACAGCCCTAGCTCAAAACAGCACATTTTTTTATTGAAACATCCACATTAGAATAAACTCATACAAACTACAAGAATAAACTTATTACCTCTCAGAAATCTTGCCTTTCCAGCATGTGCCGTGCATGCAGCAGAATTGGTGGTTTCATGAAAATTTTCATCAAGTTTTTCTGCTTCATTAAAAATCCTCGACCAGGTGCCTGCTTCTTCAACTCCTGCTTCCACCTCCGACGAATCACAATGTTGCCCTTGTTCCAATTGAGAAGGGCCAGGACCTGGCCCTGATTGCAATTGCTGATTATTGTTCTACAGCATCAGGATCAAATTAATCCATCTTTAATAATAAAAACATCCAGTTGTGCATTAGAACCTAGCCTACAAAACATGATGCATTTTCATATTGTCATCCCTAGAATTATTCTCCTATGACCTATCCATATTAATTAAATAATTTTTAATAATTTAATTATTTCATTAGCCTTTTCTATCCATGATTAATTAAATATTTTTATTTAATTAATTTTACCATTTTATTCCAAAATTAATTAAATAATTTTATTATTTAATTAATTTCCTGCTCATAATTAAATAATTTTCAAAAATTATTTAATTACCTAGCACTTCCCTCTCAAATTAAATAAATTCAAATAATTTATTTAATTTTTTCACATTAAATAAATAAAATTAATATTTTCTTTATTTCCTCTATGCATTTACACCTTACCTTATCCTTCCAGGGCCACCTCATCAATCCGTATGCATTATACTTTATAGGTCTTACCCTCTCTCAGTTTTTCTCATCCATTGATCTTGCCATTTAAACTCCACCACTGATCAAATATTATGTGAGGCATATTAATAAAACCTTCACTCATTCATTTCTCCCTAGAGCTAGCATTATTATCAAGAGCACTCCTAGCACTTTTGAGCACCTATACTATAGTCAAATTATCAAGCATCTACCAAGCATCAATCCTTCATTATAATATCATTGTACAATCATGGTTATGTTATTTTGAAGACAAACCTGCAAATCCAAGCATTCAAAAAAATCTCAAGTAACAATGGAGAATCCTAAGGTCTTTGTGTTCCTATTATTGTTTATCATCTGATTTGAGCATAAATCATAGGCTTCATTTCATGATCATGTGGATTGTGAGTTTGGACCTTGCATTGTATTGGTTTCTTTATTGTGATTCACATTTTTATACCTTTCACAAGACTAATAACAAAAACTGAATTCAATGTCATGCCCCCACCAAAGTAGGAGATCGAAGCCTTATTTAAGAATCACATCGCATCTTTTTTCCAGTCAAACTTGGGCAATTAAATTAATGAAATAGCAGTAACTCAGTTAAGGGAATCGATCAAATTTCAAATGGATAACATTAACAACAATTATCAAAGCAAACAACTGAAGATTAATCAAGAGTTTAGTGACATTAAGTTATTTTAGGCCAGCGATTAAAAAAAGAAGAGTTGTGACTCTTTAGAAAGGCAGAAATGTTGAAGAGGTATAACTCTTGAAAAATAATAGGTGTGTGCCCCTTCTCATTTGAAATTATAAATTGGGCAGCCCTGTTAATTGAGAAGGCGTCCATGAAGGATCATCGAATGAGAAACAAGAAACTCGAAAAATAAATAATCTGATCGGAAAATGAGCATTTGATTGAAAATCAGGAAATGGCAAATAAAGAGCAGAGATCTGATTTATTGTTATCAGCCTAGAATTAGTAAATTCATGTGTGAAAGTATGATATGAATTTATGAATGCAGTATATATTCCTTGCTCAAATTATATAGGAATAATTGTAAGAAATTGCATTGTTTTCCAATTTGAGTATTTGTTGGTGATTTTTCTTGCAGCTCTCAGTCTTAAGGATAAATAAACTTCTAGGTTATGGGATTGGAGACCTAGAACAATTCGATTTGCACTGTCAATAGACTAAGGATAAGAAAATGCAACATAACCAGGCTTTCATAGCCTTCTTCACTTCAAGCTCCATCACACTCAGGAGGATATTCCTATTTGCTGAGCCTACATTTGACAATAACCTCCTAACAACAACTACCTACAGGCCTAATGAAGATGGATTGTTCTCAGATACAGAACAGCTGAGAACAAGTAGCTTATAAATAACTTATAAAACTAGAAAGGGAAAGGGAAAAGGAAGATGGATTTGATGTGAAATGTTTCTGAAAAAAGTTTCGAAAGGTAGTAGACCAGTGTCTATCCATGGGCATTGAGTCAATTCCTAAAACACAAATGCAAAACCAAACAATAAATTACTTCAGATTAGTGGGCTTTCAAAACACTAATGCCTTACACTAACGCAGCTCCCTTTGCTATTACATAAACCATTCTTGTTAATCCATAACATATTTCTCAGATTCACTGTAATTCGCACATAGACTTTAATTCCTTCCTTGAAGGAAACCCATACACACAATCACACATTGACAAAAAAATGTCAAGACAAATCAAAGCATCCTGAATATTTTGATTTATATGAAATCTGGAGATACAAAATGGAGACAATTTCTACAACAATTTTACAGTATGCTCGTGAACTAACTGGGATTACTGAGAATTTTTTTACATTCATTCTTTTTTGGAATTTTGTACAAGCGTTAGACTATACACAACCCTATTCTACCTCCCCAGAAAAAGAGAAAATTCAGAACCCCTAATACAGCCTTGATATTCCTTTAAAAGAAAACAAGGAATGCACAAGATATATGCTGCTTACACTTGGCCATCTTCCCTTTTGACATGTCATTCAACCCAACATGAAAAAGAGAAATTTCTACTGGTAAAAACAAGACAAAGGAAAATCATGTGCGTCCAAAATCATTCTGGTGGAGAGCATTGTTGTTGTAACCTAACTGATTTTTGAGCCGTGCCACCATCGCGTTGCAGATGACTCAATGGAGGCGTGCTTTGCACCATTCCAACTAGCTGAGGAACTCTACAACCTTGAAGAGGAACCCAATGGCAAATGGAGTGGAGCATCCCTAAAACTAAAGGAGGAGCTCATACTTCTAGAATGGAAGCCATTCAAGTGGAAAGAGGAACTCAAAGAGCAGTATTCTAATCAGAGGGGCGGTTGCAACTTCAATAATCTCTTTGAATCAACAAAATGTTGTGCCTGAACCAACCACCTTGTGCTCTTATCACTTTTGTCCCCTCTTCCGCTGCCTCGTTGCCATTTGCTGGTGAAGGGGAAATATTGGATAACCCTTGAAAGGTCCCTTGCAATTGAACAAGCCTTTCAAGACCCCTTCAATTATCCAATGCATTTTCAAGGCCCCTTCGGCTATAAAACAGTTAGTCTGAATATTCTCCATCCTATGTCACAGAATTTACAAGTGATGAACACACTATCCTACTTAATGGATGACTTCCCCATCTTTGGAACCGTTTTCAAACAATCCTAGAAAACTTTTCAAATCTCTACTAGTTGAAAAACAGACCTACTGAATTTATAAGAACACTCGAGAACTCTAAAAATTGTCTATCTTGAGTTATCCGCACATGCAGACTATCTTTTAGGCTTTATTCTTTTAAAACTCCCTTCATAATTCTCGACCGTCAATTCAGAAAATTTCAGCCATCTGTACTTAACTTGATTCGTCGCCGCTTTGAATTCCCTATGCCTGAGGTTAAACAGACTTTTCAATCACTTATTTCAATGTTTATCCTAAATAGGTGATTTTGTCGTGATTTTTATGTCTCGAATCTCCTCTCATTTTGATTCGCTTGTGCCAACCTTTCCCTTTTGATTATTGGGTCTGCATTTGATTGGACACTAGCTTTTATGTTTGTCTTTCAAATGACAGCTATTCAAGTCACGAGGAGATGTCCCTCTACTCGGGACTCGCTAAAACTCCATCATCTATGTTGCCGAGTGCCAAGCGAACATCTTGATCGTCCAAGTGGTCGCTGCACAGTGCACATCTTCTTTTTACTCGAGGCTCAATGAAGTCAGAAAAACATTCTCGCCGAGTTCCAAGCGGTCCCACCTCCTTGCTCAAATTAAAAGAAAAGGCTCGTTGAGGACCGAGCTCCAAGTTTACATAGGACAACTCCAGACTCGACCAAGTTGAAAAGAAACCCTAACCAAGCACCGAGTTTCACTTCAAGGTAGCGCCATGTCATCATATTTCAAAAACCAATAATCCTTTTGAAAAGATGTTGACTCCTCGACATATTACCGGTTGATCCTTGTAGGCAAGGGGTTTGGGGCCAGTTTCTAAACGATACTAGCCCCTCTAAATTGTAACTTATCCTGCCAATGATCGGGATAACAAGTCAACAAAATAAAAAAGGACATACCTGCCAAATCTAATTTAAAAATTTTATTGGAGCTTTGATGTTCTTTTAATGAAATCCAAATTGGGGCTAACAGTATTGTTACCCAATTTCAATAAAATTAATTGTATTTCTATTTTGATAAGTATGTGATGACATATTCATATAGTTAATCTATTTTGAATTGGATAGAAATGGTTGCAAAACAAGAACACTAGTCAACCTCTCGAGTTCACAAGAGTTGAAGACTTGTCATACCAACCATCAAGCAAACCACTTATCTATTTTTTTCTTCTTATAGAAATTTGAACCATGAGGAGCAAAGTAACATGCTGCAAGATAAATTATGAGCTTTTTAGTCTCTATTTTTATCCATATGTACTTGGTGACCATTTCACACATCGCCCCATTAAAACGGGGACCCCCTCTTTTTGCTTTGTTTTTTTTTGTTTTTTTTGCTTCTCTCTGCTTGTTCTTCTCTCTGCTTTTAGGGTTTTGAGTGAGTGAGTGGTCTGTCTGGGCTAAGGCTAAACCTTAGGGGTTCTTTTTTGATGTTATTCAAGCTGAGTCCAGTCAAATTTTGAAAGTTGTTAAGCGTCCTCCCGAAGATTGAGATGATTGAAATAAGGTAGGTCTTTTAGGAGAGTCAAATAGGTCTCAGGTTAGGTCTAATAAAGGTTTTTAGGGTAAAATCCAATTTTGGCTAAGTGTTAGCATTTTTTGAAGGTGAAATTGTGTTCTTGCCTAGGTGA
The DNA here is from genome assembly GCF_030272615.1 of Cryptomeria japonica. Classification (NCBI taxonomy): domain Eukaryota; kingdom Viridiplantae; phylum Streptophyta; class Pinopsida; order Cupressales; family Cupressaceae; genus Cryptomeria; species Cryptomeria japonica. Next base: position 280,828,800 of record NC_081406.1, on the reverse strand, counting down.
GTTTTGATCAAATTTCGAAGCAAGATGATGCCTGAAGCAGACAAATCGCTCCTGACCCTCAGAAAGGGCCCAGGGCGAAATTTATCCCAAGTGCAAATTCTTGTTTTTGATGAGCTTGCTAACTGGTTCCTGACCTTGAAAATGACCTAACTTTGCCTTGTGAAGCAGTTTGGGATTTAAATTTGAAGCAGTTTGGCCTTAAAGGGTAAAATTGCTCCTAACCCTCAAAGAGGGCCTAGGGCGAAAATGTTGTTTAAGTCATATTTGTCACTGACTTTTCTAAATTGCTTTGTGTAGAGTCTCCTGGAAGGAGGATTGAACGTGACTTGATGCTTTGGAAGGTTTGGAGACGTGAAAGATGGTGAATTTTGGAAGCTAAGGAAAAAATCGCTACGGACGCTCAAAGAGGGCCCACAACGAGATTTTGATTTCCTTCATTTTGCAAAGAAAAGAGACCAAGTTTTGATCATAAATGGAAAATAAATGACTTTCTCCACCCACCTGAGGAAGTTTTGGCTAGAAATGATGAAGGACCTTGTTGAAAACAGAAAAATCACTACGGACCCTCAGAGAAGGCCCACAGCGAGAAATCTTATAAGGGTCATTGCAAGCCTTGTTTGGTCAATTTGAGAGGTCAAGAGCATGATGAAGGATAGAATGAACATAATGAAGTATCCAGACTTGATCAAAAATGATGAATTGAAGGAGTTTTGCCCAAGAAAGTAAAAATCGCTACGGACCCTCAAAGAGGGCCCACAGCGATTTTCTTTGTGTACACATTTTTGGGCCTTTCTTGGACATGAATTTTTATTAATAGCAAAGAACAAGATGACATATCCCTTAGCAAAGTGATTTTTAGATGAAAAGTGAAACATTTTGGTCCAGGTAGCAAAAATCGCTACGGACCCTCAAAGAGGGTCCACAGCGAGATTTTCAAATATGCATTATTCTTGCAAGATCAAAGTGATTTCATGATTGGAGGGGATGAAGGAAGGAAAGGTCTATCCGTTGAATATAATTTGGAGGATCAACACGAGGAAATCAACCCAAAATGAAAAAATCGCTATGGACCCTCACTGAAGGCCCACAGCGAGAAACCTAAAATGGGAATTTTTCATCCAAGTTTGAGGAAGGCTAAGGCTAGGCATGGGTTAGAAACGATGTTTGAAAAGCCTTGAAGTGAAAAGAAATCATTGAGAATCAATAGTTTGAAGGCAATTACAAAAATCGCTACGGACCCTCAGAGAGGGCCCATAGCGATTTTCCAGTTTTCTCTCCTTGGTTTGAAGAATGGAGATAAAATCTTGCTTGGACAGGAGGAGAACGTGATGTGTTATGCCTTGGAGGTGATTTGAAGATTAAAAGATGAAGGAATTTGCCTAGAACCAAAAAATCGCTACGGACCTTCACTGAAGGCCCACAGCGAGATTTTCAAAAAATGTATGTTTTCTTCAAAATGGTGCTAAGGCAAGGTTAGGACAAGGAGAAAAGACCTCCAAGAACAGGATGAATATTATTTTACCTTTCAAACTTGATGATTTTGGTCAAAAAACGAAAAATCGCTACGGACCCTCAAAGAGGGCCCATAGCGATATTGTTGAAAATCCTCATTTTACCTTGCAACAACAAAACAAATTTGGTTGGAGTGGATTAAGGGAAGGCATTGCCAAATGATGAATGAAGTTTGAATAAAAAATGATGAAGAATCAAGCCTAAATTGCAAAAATCGCTACAGACCCTCAGAGAGGGCCCACAGCGAGAAACTTTAAAATCACACCTTTTCTCCAAAATTGGATTGAGCTAAGTTTGCAATTCAGTGAAAGGACCTAGTTGAAATGTCTTGAAGAAATTTTGGAGGTGGAAAAGTGCTAAACTTGAGCAAGAAATGAAAAATCGCTCCTGACCCTCAAAGAGGGCCCATAGCAAAATTTGCATTTTCACCTATTTTTCCTCATAAAAAATGTCAAATTTGAAATGCAACACGTTAACGGGATATCAATTTACCCTCCAAGAGATTTTCAAGTTGAAATGTGGAATATTCAAGGCTAAAAATCAAAAGTCACTCCTGACCCTCAGTGAAGGTCCAGAGCGAAATCCTCATGAAAACTCATTAAGCCTTGTTTTAAAAATTAACATTCTCCAAATTGCATTAGATCGCCAAAATTGCTAATTTTGAGGCATTTGAAAAAATTAAAATTAAATTGGCATTTAATAAAAGACATTTTGGCATTTAATAAATTAATTTTAAGCCTTAAAAAATTGAACTTCTATCTTGGAGGCATTTAAAATTAATTTTTTATTAAATTAAAATTAAATATGGAGCGCTTAAGTTCGTCTTATTTTTATTTATTTTACCAAGTCGGCCCCTCCTTTTTAGAATTTTATTTATTTTTTAACCTTTTTTTTGCCAAGTCGGCCTAGAGGGAGCAAAGGGGTGAGCGCTCTATATATTGGAGGTGTTTTTTCACAATTCAAATCATTCAATCATTGCTTCAAGTGCGAATTTGGAAGGCTAATTGAAGGTGCTAAATCTGGTTTGTTTGGAGCGATTTTCTTTCAAGTGTTGAAGGCTAGAAGGAAGTGGAGTTGATTCTTGTGAAGGCTAAAGGAGGCGCATTTTATTCAAGGGAGAACTTTGATCTACATTTTTGCCTAGCGAAATTCACCTATTTTTGCATCATTTCTTAGAGTTTAATACTCAAGGGAGGTATGGCGAAATCATCTTGACACCATTGTTGAAGATTCAAATTTTGAACATTTGTTTTTGAAAAATCCAAGTATTGCGTAATTAATTAGGAAATGATAACTCAAGATTTATCATGAAGTTTCCTAATTAAAATCTTAAATCTTCCTTTCTACTCTATATTTCTATGCTTCAAGATATATTACTAATTGTGAAATGTTGTGTAGGTGTCAAGATGGCGACTCCAAAGGCGGGAGCATCTACTAGTCGCCCGGCTCTCATGAAGGAAGATCAGAAGAACGAAGAATTGGAGACCAGGATCGTGTCCAAATGGAGCAATATTGGAGATTCCAACTTGGGAAACTTCAGTGTGAAGAAGTTTCGAGAGGTCCCCTACATTGGCAAGCCATCACCTGTTGCGAAGAGAATAATTGAAAGTGGCATCATCAAGGCGGCAGGATTCCCTCCAGCAGTCCAGTGTCATGAGCTGATGATCGAGTGTGCCCGCCATTATGACTCACAATCTAGATCGATCGTATCCAAGGAAGGAAACACTTTGGCTTACCTTTCGAAGGAGGCTATAAGTGAGGCTCTCCATCTTCCAGAGCATAAAGATATGATTTACAAAAGCCTAGAAGGAGCCAGGTCAATGTATGAAGATGATCCCGACACTTGCCTCAATCTCATCAACAAGAATTGGTTGCTCAAAAGTCGTCCTCACCTGAACAAGATTCCTAATACACCGCATAGGATTGATTTCCAAGAGGAGTACAGAGATTTGATAACTTTGCTCAATCGAATTACAGGGGCTCCTCAAGCCTTCTACTTCGAGAAATGGATGTTCTACTTCATTCAAGTGATTGTCCAAGGGAAAGGAACGATTCATTGGGCCAGGATTATTAGCAATAGCCTGGATGTGCAGTTGAGAAGACTAAGGCCTACCAAGTTGTTCTACATGAGCTCATATGTCATATATGCCTTGATCAGGAGTTTTGAGTATGCAGGGCTACCTCATAGAGGAGTGATCGGAAGAGAACCCGGAGAAGTGAGAGTTTGTGACTCTTATGTTCATTTGCATCATCCACCTGGAAGTGACTACAAGTTAGTCAATGATACCTTCACGATGAACATCACTAGGATATTGCAAGGCAGGATTCACCTCTGGATGCACAAGAGCTTGTGAAGAGGTATGGTGCATGGTTCATCCAGTTTCAAAAGTTTACATCCATCAGAGTTCAGGGATGTCCTTCACCTCCCTACATGTTGCCGAGGTATCCGACAGACAAGATAGTACTACTTGAGGTAACCAGACAATTGGTAGCTTGTGCAAAGGTATCCAGACTCAAGCATGGAAATGGAATTCCCGTACCTATCATATTGGGGAATTCAATTGAGGTATGTCCTAATACTCAAGCTTCGGAGGATGCAGAGAAGGAATTAGCCTTGTATTCATTCACCTTCTTTGCCCCACGGGAGAATTTTGATTCTTATGGTTATATGGAGGAGACAGTTGCTAGGAAGTACGGACATGAGTTTCAGGGAGAGGACTTTTGGATGAATCTCTCAAGTGATTTAGAAGTGAAAAGAAAGATGCATTCCAAATTACCTTTAGATTTCATCAGGAAATGCAAAGTTTACAGAGTAGCTGATCAAGCTCAGGACAGTGGCAGACATCTCCAGTCATCCTATGACAAAGAAGATAAGAGAGTGAAGATAGATTGGAGCGAGCCTGAGATTTCGGACTTGAGAGCTTTGATGGCTCCAATTTTGTCATGTACTCGCAGATGGGTGGATATACAACATCAGAAGTTACAAGAGCAAAACATACCAATGACTTTTACTTTGGAAGAAAGACCAGAAGGAGGAGCGAGCGTAAGTGAAGACAATTCTCATCCTAGAGGCGCAAAGAGGAAAGAAAGACCTAAGAAAAGAGAACCCTCCAAGAAGAAGCAAGAGGCCAATCGGGATTGCCCATCAGGTACATCTTCTCGACATGGAAAGAAGGCAAGTCAAGCTGAAGGTCAAGAGAAGATGGTACCGGAGATTGATGAATCTATGGAATCCAAGGTACAGAATGATAAACTAAAGAAGGGACAAACACCTCAACATTCATCAAGTCAACCGCTACAAATTGATGAGCTATAGGAGGATCAGGAAAATGATGATGAGGCAACATCTCCTCTCCGAGAAGATGAACCGTTACCTAAGGAAATACAAGTTAGAGAGACAAGATCCGCCATTCCAGATTGGTTGAAAGAGAGACTGACAAGGGTGATTTTGATTGAAGATGAAGAAGATGTGATTGACTTAGAGAGCCTTATAGGAAATTCTCAAGAGGTAACGGAGAAGAAGAAGGCCACCAACATGTCCAAGGTGATCAGAGATGAGATAGGATCCAGGAAATTGCAGATAGCTACACCAGTAGTGGACAAGTATGAAGGTGAAATCCTTGCAGATGAGTATGATGTAGAAACATTTGAGCTGGGTCCACTCACTACTGAACAAGCAATGGATGAGGCAACCGATTCATTTGAAGCACTTAAGGGCAAACTTAAAGAAGAAATGGAAAAGAATAGAAAGCTTGAGAGAGAGAGAGGTGCTTGGAGAGGCTGCTTTAGTCATCTCAATCAGCCCTTGAGACGTCAGGATCCAACAGTATCTCCTGTGCAAGCACTTCCCCTTAAATCAGTTGGCGAGGCAGAAAGAGTCAAGAGCTTGGTTCAGCTTATGAGCTCTTGGATTGACAAATCCCACACGATAGCCATTGAATTTACAACAAGAATGACGAAGACAATCCACCGAGCTATCCAGGTCCTTGAGATCGTCCACAACCTAATGATAACTATAGCCGCTTTCGCTCACACTAGAGATGTTATCATTCCTGTTCTGCAAGTAATCAGGCAAACACCAAGGAAGATCCTAGCACAAGAAAAGATAATGGATGGAGGAGCTCACAACCTACTTCAGTGGTCGACTCTACTCTAGATGAAAAAGGTTCTTTTCGAGGACATCAGCACCAAATGCAATCAAGTTGAAGGTGTCATCCATCCAATTCAGGATAAGGTGTTTGAAGTATTGTGTACCATTCTTGGCAGGAG